>NC_140580.1:250227457-250412457 GCF_964204655.1 Triturus cristatus | reverse complement strand
GCCGGCCGAGGGTCCGTGTGCGCTGGGGAAAGGGTGCCCTCCTGGGCCCAGGGAGGCTCTCCCCGGCCTGGCTAGGGGTCTGAAGCTGGGACCGGGCCCGGGGCTCGTGCTCCGTCCGGCAGGGCCCGGGGTGCGGGAGCCCCCCGTCCTGCAAGCCAGCCGAGGAACCGGGCGCTGGAGACAGGGGTCCACCGGGGCCCAGGGAGGCTCTCCCCGGCCTGGCTGCTTTCAGAAGCAAGGACCGGGCCCGTGAGCCGGGGTGGCTGGCTTTATCTGCTACGCTGGCGGAACGGAATTTTCCGCCCACCCCTAGTATATACAGGGTAAAGAGTTGGAGGTATTACTTAATTCAGCTGAAATGCGTCAATCCCTAAAGATAGCACGTAGGGACAATGTAGGGATACCAACATATAGAGAAAGAAATTGCACCACGGTTATTATTTGTCTTGAGTAACCTGACAAATTGTTTTAATGTACGGCACCATTATACCCACCCAATTTGGCGATCATAATCCAGTTGTAGCAGCATTTGACATCCCAGCCAGAGGGACTTCTAAACTCTTAGCTGGTATCAGCTCAATACATCCATTTACTGATAATTTGCGAGTATGTTGGAAACTGTCTGACCCCATGCAATTCTTGGACAAGGTTATTGCAGATAACACCAATTTAGCATTGGCTGTTTAGCAGAGCCTGGGGAGCAGGGGAACGTAGTCCATGCCTTTAAAGGCTTATGCGAGAAGATCAAAATAACTCTTAGTAATCCTTCTAGACTCATGCAAGAATGCCCACGATGGTTTGACCACGCATGCTCATTTGCTAATGGATCATTACGCAGAGCCCTATGTAGGAATCCAAGAGATCATGCTGAGGTGGTTTGTAAGAGGAAAGAATATGAAACCGTCGTATCTCACAGAAGAAATTAGGTTATTACTCATCATTGGAAGGTATTCTCTGATAAGGCACTCACAAAGGACAGTAATCTGTTCTGGAAAGCTGTGGCTAGTATGTGCTCTTTTGATCAGACGTCGACTACTATTTGCTGCCATGTTGTGAGTGATGTGTGGGTGGACTATTTCTCCAAAATGTATTCAGAAAACAATATGAATACTTTGTTTTTACGAGATCAGGATCCTATCTCTTTTACAGTTTTAATTCTCACTCTTGACGAAGTCACAGTAGCGATCGTGCAAAGTGTGTGGGGGGGGGGGGTTAATCACCGTGTCTGATGGTGTTCCCATCGATTTAATAAAATTCAATTTGGCCATATGGGCTCCCCTGCTGACTGTTTTTAGTAGCATAACGTCTTCTACAATACCCAGTTCCTGGGTTAACTCTATTATTCTCCCCCATTTAAAAAATAAATAAATAAAGGCAACTGTGCCCAGCGTAACTGTTACTGTCCAATCTCTTGAATCGACATTCCGGACAACATTTTTGGTTGTGTTCATTATAATAGGATCCAGAATTGGGTAAGTGAAAATAATATCCTGGACCCATGCCAATATGGCTTTCGGGCTGGCGTTGGCACGGTGGAGCAGTGTTTAAACTTTGATTTGGTAATTTGCAAGTACACAGTAGCCAAACTGCCTACTTTGTATCTGGGATTTCATGGATTTATCCATGGCCTTTGATTGTGTAAATCGAAATAAGTTATGTCAGCATCTTTATGACATTGGACTTGTCAGGACCCTCATCCTTTTTCACTGCCGCTCTTTACTCTAATACTTCAGCACGAGAATGATATGGACAAAAATGTGAATTGTCAGAAATTGAGACTCACTGCAGGGTGTGGCAAGGATGTGTACTTGCTCCTTTACTATTTATTCTTTATATTATTGACTTTAGCACTCAATTGGAAGCTAGTTATTTAGATATCCCAAATATAAACGGCACCCGCTCCCAGCACTTCTGAATGCAGATGATGTGGTTTTACTGGCCCACACACCAAAAGCTCTTAAAATGTTAGTTCATACTTTTGTGTCTTTTATGTCCAAGCTGGAAACTAATTTTGCTAAATCTTACGTAATGACGTGCGGGGGCCAAAAGATCACTGAATTTTAGAATTATAATTTGCCCAAACATTTTAGAAAGTACAAAAACGTTTTCATTGGGTGTAACATTTAGCACGACAGGAGCTTGGGCACCACATATTTTGCAAAATAGGGCAAAACTGGCTAGATCTATGGGATCACTCATTGGCCTCCCTTGTCCCTCTAATGGTTGGCCTCTGGCATTCGTGTTACAAATTTACACTGCACCATGCATTCCTGTAGCCTATTATGGGGCGGGCGTTTGGGGCTTTGCTAAATGCATGGCAATACAGAGGGAGGAAAATAATTTTTGTAGGAGATCTCTCGCTCTACCAGCTTCCTCTTCACATTTTACCTGTCTCAGCGAATTGGGTCTCACTAATTTGAGAGTATTCTTACTGAAATTGGACCGCCTTTGTTATGGCTCTTTATTTGGGGTAATGAGGCTGCCCCACTATCTAGGGCCATAATTAGGGATTGCCTGACTTGTGATAGGGGCATGTCGATTGCATGGTTGTACTATGTGAAACATTCACTTGATGAGGTTAGCTTATCACTTGCTTTTTCTGATACGGCCTCGTGTGCATCCATTAATTAAAAAACAGGCATCTTCACTGTTAGCCCAATTGCATGGCAAGAGAGTTGAGGATGGATTACAGAAAACAACTATTGCACAGTATATATCCTTAAACGTGAAGGCTACATCTGAGAGTTACATATGGGAAACTAGAAGGACCTGGGAACGCTCTTTGTTATTTAGATTAAGAACATACACAGTACAATACTCACTCTTTTACCTTACGGTATCAGACTAATTACAGTCCATTAAAAAAAGAAGCATGGGTCAGGGAAAGGAAAAGATCGAAGTGAGAAAGATGATTTATTGTATCAAGGAGAGACTGTGTATTTACCCTCAGCTCAGTTAAGGCAATGGCTGAGTTAGTTTATTATTATAACAATGCTGGGCATCGTGGAATAGCTAAAGCATTAGCAGCACTTGGAAGGTAATTATGGTGTTTGTTTCATATTATTTCTGTAATTTGTATTTATTAACATTTCCGAACTTTATTAAAAAAATCTTGCAAAAAGTACATTGATCAATACAATTAATTTCAGGTAGGAAATAAGTTTCTGTCTTTGGTGCACACACATAGACTGCAGTAAGCAACACAAAATCCACAAAAGCAGGTTGCATGATCCAGGAACAGACGATTCGATATACAGTGCAGACCAGAGATAGAAGAACAGAGATGTGAGTTACTGATAAACATTTCATACAGTGATTGAATGTAACGATACTTTAACGTTCTCCCCCTCCCCATTACCGTTTTGTCAGGCATAACATGTTTCATGTCTCTGCCTTGCCGGTTGGTAGGCAGCAGTTGTGCACCAGTAATCGCGTCTATAGTAGAGGTATGACTACAAAGGCGCACATACGTTTTTAGGTCTCGGAGTATGAGGAATTGTTTGGTAGTTGCTGTTCATTTCAATATACCATATCAGACAGCCATGCTTTAACTGTGGGGGTATATTGCTCCCCCACACACGCCATTATTTTCTTTTCCAAACAAACCTTTGGATAAATATAGGTATGTTCGCAGTGTAACCCAAAAGTGCTATCCTGGCTGACATTTTCGTATCCATCTCAGTCACTGTACAAACATGCTCAAACACCCCACTCCCGTATCCATGGATCTGTGGCTGTGCAATTCCATACCAGGAGGAGAAGACGGGTTTCAGTGGTACCAAAACTCGCACAGCGGGAGTCTATCTTATCTATCTATCAAGGACTGAAGTGGGGTGACGTATATTTGGTGCAGAAATTCAAAATGCAGTTGATGTAATCTCCCAGCCGAGGTAAGAGTCTCCATTTAACTGCAACAGCACAACCAGTCTTTATCTGAAATGGTGCAAACATGATCTGTCTACCACTGAGTTTTAGCCCTAGGCCGAACAATAGGAGTTTCAGTCTGCACAACCACGTGTACATCCTAGTGAATATAACTTTTCAGGGTTTCGGCACCTGTGGAAAGGTCCACGCTTTCAGCTGAAAGTACGTGAAGATATCTTCGTTTCTAATATGGAGTATTCACATCCATCAGTTATATACGTTTGTTCTAGGAACAGTCTATCAGGGATTATGTCCCCTATTGTATTTAGATCTAGTTTTTCAGCCTACTAAGGTGTGATTTGTCATTGGTGAGTTATATAGGGGGCTTTCAGGCGAGCAGTTGTTAAGGGGCATAACACAATGCCATCTGTCTGCAACTCCCCTCCCATGCTAATTGAGGTATTTGTCCAAGGAATGAGCTCCGCCTAGCTGGGTGTGTGTTTTCTGTTTCATGGCTACATGGTCCATGAATAGGGGAGAATGGATCCAGTCATGTGTGAATTGTGTCTGTGTGCAAATATAATAGAGCTCCAAGTCAGGGAATCCTTGTTCATATGGCAATGTCTGTGTTTCACAACGAAATCTGTGTAGTTTACCTATCCACGGTAGTGTGATCAAAATGGATTTAATGTTCTTAAAGTGTTTATTCAAGTGAATGCTAATAAATAAATATAACAATTTAGGCAGGATAATCATTTTCATTAGAGTAATTCTGCCAGTTAGTGGCAGGGAAGACTGCACCATCTTTAAACCTGTGCTTTAATTTTACCTATGGTTGCCCCATTGCTTCTGTTATAACCGTATTGCTATTCCTGCTAATGCAGCTACTTAAGTACTTGGCAGATGACTGACACCAGGGAAATGGAAAGTCAAGTGAACTAGCCCAAGAACTCCGGGTAAGGGGGAAATATTGTAGACTTGTTCCACTTTATTGCAATTCCAGACCGTGTTTTGAAAATGGTAAACTCCTGTATAATTATGTTTTGAGTGTGTTTATATCTGTAAAGAGAACATGGGCATAGAGAGATTTAATGAAGCTATGGGAGGTGAAGTTAAACCCTTTGTTAGCATGGAGTTGCCTGACCGCACATGCCAAATTTCCAATGCCAAGGCGTTTAAAGTGGGGAACGCGGGCAACCCTGGTGAGTGCCTCTTCTAATTGATGTGTGGAGGGGGGGCAGGGCAGAGAACATATACATAAGACAGATTCTGGCTGTCGGCTAGGTGTATAATAGGCAAATCAATTTTATGAAATCCTCTGAGTTTCCCACTTTCCCAGTAATGCAAATGAGAATTTCCAATTGAGGGAATCGAAGACCTTAGTGGCGGCCTAAAGTACCGGCACAACCTCCATAGCTAGGTTCAGCTGGTGTATTAAGATAGTCAAATTATGGGTGGTTGACCTGGTGGGCATTATACCTCCTTGGCCTGTAAGGACCAGGTCAGGTAGGAGGAGCATCAATCTTCTAACTAATACCTTTTCTATAATCTTGTTAAAATTGATGAGGGAAATCACGCTGTAGGATTCTCCATGAGAGGAGTGCTTGCCTGGCTTAAGCAGAATATGGCGATTTGCTTGTCTCCTACGTTCCACATTCTAGATTCCTTCTTTTAGGAATGTGCAATGTAGCGTGAAGGTGCATCTAGTGGGGATTCTGTCTCTGGCAGTTTCTCCCTGAGACTGGGTGACTGTGGCCAGTAAACCTGGGACTTTGTGGTATATTCAAGGAATGGCTAAACACAACATGTTGATAACACAGAGTTATTAGAATTGTCTCCCTATGGAGAGAGAATGTGGAGAAAGAATGCCTGCCTCAAGCCTTATTATTTACTTGCAATAGCCGGGGAGCTCAGAGATGTGAGAAGGCTTTATAAAATTGTCCCAGGAGACTGTCATTGCCTGAAGCTTTAGAAGTGGTTCATACTGGAAAAACATGATCTCCTTAAGTGTGATAGGGGTTGCTAAAAATGCTGTAAAGCTTTATCCAGCCACCAAGGGCCATGCACTTGAAGTAGACTTGGTAATCTCCAAGATCCAGGGATTCGTGAGGACAGTATTCGCTTACATAATAGGCTGTAAAAGCAGCTTGGATATGATCTGCGTCGTATAATATTTTGCAAGTATCGCTTTGCATATGAACTACATCTACAGCAGACCGGGTGTGGCGTAATAGCTCACCAGAGATCTACCCAGCTGTTTCACTTCGCATTATATTCTTACCTTCGTATGTTTGAGTAACTGTTTTACATCCTGGTCTGCAGCATCGGGGAATTCTGCCAGCTTGGCATTGATGTTGGCTAGTACATGGGAACTAGGGGATAGCTTACATTGTATCTCAAAAGAGCACATCTCCTTTTCAACTCCATCCATTCTCTTCTGGAGAGCTTTTTGAATACCATGTTAAGTAATATAAATGTCTGTTATATAGGCATTAAAGGCCTCCCAGTGGGTACCCACTGACTTAACTGAGGATTTGTTAAGTTGGAAGTATTGTATACTCTCCATTTTTACCCGTTCTTTTAAAACTGTATCAAGGAGGGGTAATGGTGACAGTCGCCAGGTGAAAGCCCAGTGTTCAGATGCAGGCAATTCCACAATTAATGAACGAGTGGTCTAAAAAAGTATACATGGAAGATGATCAATTGCCTAGATGACTGGCCTCAGCAATGCGGTTCCTTCTCAGTCAATGTCTGGCTTTCGTGCACCCCAGCACAGGAAGCTCTCTTGCTGCAAAGGCCCAGTCCAACGCCAAAGGTACGGCCTGCTGACACAGGTCATTGATATGTAAAGTCAGGTCATGCGCATCTTGGTCAAACCTCCTAACCAGACCTCCAAGTCAGATTACAGCAACAGATGTGGGCATCACTTTTCCAGTGGCCCTATGGGAGCTGCCATCTTGCATAGGCCCACAGACTCTGCCTATGTGTCCACGTCCTTGAACAGCTATGGATGACCTGATATGATACCAGTTCCAGGATTGTGGATCAGATAAAGACTTCTAGCTGCAGATTCTTTACCGTAGAATTTTCCCCAGGCGTCGGACTGGATTTGGAAATTTCCGAGTTGTACTCCTGCATGTAGGTAGGCGACATCGTTCGGGTCAGCATCGTCTGCGCCGGATGTGACGTGCAAGGTGGCTATATTGGTGCCACTCCAGCAGACTGAATTGTTCTTTTATTTCTGCGCCAGTTGCACTGACCCATGAACAGCCTTACCACAGTCACTTTTTGACTTTCTTTTTTCTCGACTTTTTGTCAACACTTTTTTGAAAATGTATTCTTCTGGTATGACGAGGATGTCCCCAAAGAAACCTACAGGTTTCAAACCATATGAATCCAGTCCCAGGCAGATGTCTGTGACAGACCAATTCTTGGTTTGTTTTTGGAGAGGGACTATGACTTCAAGACCTGTGGGGACTGCCATGCACCCGAAGGTGCTGAGGGAGAGTTCCCTAAAGCTCCTCACTGCCCAACGTCTGGCTACCCTGAGACGTACAAGAGCCCGGTCACATGTCCCGGGACTACTCGCCGAGCTGCACCAGACGGTCATCGTCTAGCTCCAAGACATCTGGTAAGTCCCACCATAAAAAGAAGACAGAGAAGTTTAAGAGGTCTTTAAGTTCGCTGCGCCCCTCCAAATCCTCGGAAAAGTCGCGAGAATGTCGGCACCCTAGGCCTCGCTCCTCAGCGCAGCCTTCACTAGGGTCCCTTCCTCTCCTCCTTTACGTTCCCAGAGCCTTTGGGCCCCATGGGTTCAGGAGGGGCCCCGCTGGATTCCCGCCAGCGGGTTTGCCCACCCCACCAGTCGGGCCTCTTTAATCCAGTGCTGCATCCCGAGAGGTGGAGCTCACAAGACTGCAATTTTCCTTGGTGCCTGCTCCGAGTACCGACTCTCCTAGAGCCACTGACGCCCCACGGCAGGTCCATCCCCATTGTCATTCTTGATTACAACACTGAGCCGAACAGGCATCGTCTGATGCCGGATCCTGCGGCGACCGGGGCCATGATCTCCAAGATGGAGCCAGTGCCTTTTTCATTCGACATGACTTGAAAGGGAAACGAATCAGGGGTCTGAAGACCCTAATGGATACCAGCATTCCCTGGGTGACAAATAGTATGAGGAACTGGCAGATACCAATGGATTAGACACCTTACCGGACACTGGCTTGGTCTCTTCCCTTACTGTGGCTATCGAGGAGGGTGCCTCATTTGCTATGGGTATGTGAAGGGCGGCTGAGGTCTTGGACCTTCAGTTGCTCTCAGTGACAGTCAAGACTAACATCTTGACAAAGGTGTTTCAGTCGGGAGTTGCCCCTCCGAACACTTACTCCCATTTAACGAAGTTCCTACCGATGTCCTTCTTGGAACCTAGTCCAAGACCAGCACAGGAGCTCCTGTGCACAGGATGGTTGCCTGCCGCCATAGCCCTACTCCAAGGGACCGCAGTTTCCTCCCCCAGCACCACACCCTGGCGAGCTTGGAGGTCCTAGCCTCTACTTCTGGAGTCACCTCTGGTGCATTCCCTTCCACTCTAAGAAATAGGGAATTCAAGAGGCTGGATACCTTTGGTAAGAGGATGCTCTCTTCTGCCAGCCGAGCACTGCGGTCTGTGAACACTGCATTCCTCCTGAACCAATACACCCATATGATCTGGAACTTGGTTGCACAAGTGTTGCCCTTGGTCTTGGAGGAGGCCTGAGCCATACAGTTGCAGGCAATTGCAGACAGCAGAGAAACGGCGATCTTCACCATAAGATGTGGACTAGATGCAACCCTCTCATTGGGCAGAGAATTTAATCCTCAGTGGCCCTTAGGTGCCAAACTTGGCTGAGAACCACTGGCTTTTAAGGAGATGTCCAAGCTTTGCTTAATGACATGCCGTTTGATGGCTCTCTCCTTTTTTGGTGAGAAGTCAGACTAATCGCTGGAGTGCTTCAAGGATAGCAGTGCTACAGGCAGGTCCTTGGGCCTATCCATGGCCCCTCACAAACCCTAGTCCGCCTTCCCCCTTCCGCCTCTTTCATGGTTACAGAAGGAGCTTCCAACAGTGTTCATTTCCTCCCAACCACCAAGACCAACAGGCTTCCCAGCCTTTTCCGTGGCTGAGGACAGAGTTCCCACAGACCACGTGGGACAACTAGCCAGAGGCGTGATCAGTACACCTCTTCCCTGGCAGCTGCAGCCTCCAAACCCCTTTAGTTTGGCGGCATACCACCATGGGCATCCAGTGGAAGGCAGGATACGCCATCACCTGTACCACTGACAGACAATTACATCAGACAAGTGGGTTTTACAGATCTTCCAAAGGGGCTATTCCATCCCCTTTCTTGACACCAACCACGGCAACCACCCTTGACCAGTTGATGGGGGGCCATCTCTCCTTGCTCCGTCGGGAAGTGTTGGCTCTTTTGGCCAAAGAAGCCTTTGAGAGGGTGCCAGCATCAGAAGTATGGAGCTATACACAGAAGGGCACCCTTTATGCTTTTAAAAGGAGCAGGAATATGAAAGACTTTGTGGTTAGTTTCTTTCTGAGAACATCCCAAGCCCCAGATTTAATTCCCCAGTTGATGTTGGCGCTACTGTTGGGCCATTTAGAATGTGGACACTAAGGCATGTGACCTCACCATGGAAAAAAAGGACTTTATTCACTTTCACTGCAAGTTCACACTTAAACACCATACTAACTGTAATACAACAAATGTCAGTCAGTCAAAAATACTTTATTTAGTTAATTAAAACCATGAAAGTACATACAATAAAATCAAAGAGTCCACCTAAATAATCAATCTTGAAATCTTATTAAGAAAAATCACAGCATGCATATAATAAAAACACAATAAACAGCTCATCTCTTCTTCTTCCTAACTGCCGAATCAAAGATTTGTAATACTAAAACATTCCAGCAGACTTGTTAGCATCTGGAAATAAATGAACGCCGGTCTTACTTGCAAAAAGCCTTTATCTTGTAATAATAGTAATAAAAAACGTTGGTGGAGAGAGCACTAATGATCACAGAACATCATGAAGTGCAGTGTATCCTGAGAAAAAAAGTGTCACAAGGACCCAGTTCATCAACCTTATGCCACCACTGGGGTTCTGCAAGTAAGTAGTGGAAAAGATTTAATCTGAACCTTGTTAAGAGAAAGCCATGGTAGGGAATTGAGATTACAGTTAGATAGGGCTCTAATAACGGGGACGTTTTTAATAAAATAATGACCCATACAGTTACAGTAGTTTTAAGAAGCTCCCTTGCTTTTCTTTCCACATTAGTGATTGATAAATATTGTTTTTTGCCCAGATCAGATCTTTTTTTAACTAAACAAAGGGGAGAGGACGTGGCCTAACTGCTGGGCGGTTAACCTCTAATTTGGGGAACCATGTTCGAGTCTCGGCAATGCGACTCAACATCCTGTGATTCGGGGCAAATCACGTAATCTTCCCATGTCTAACAAAAATGAATGTGCCAGTCTGTAACGCAACTGGTGCTCACGTAAAGCGCTCCGATACCCAATACCTTCGGGTCAAGTTTGTGCTATATAAAACTCCGGGGGGAAAAAACAAACATGTGGGCGTTCAAACAGATTAGGGTGCCCCCGTTTCTCTGCTAGAGTCTTAATATAGCAGAGCCAAGGAATACTTTTTGCCCTTTCCAAAATCTTTCAATCTTTTAATTCAATTCTACTTCTGAATTAGTCCACATCCTTATTCAGCATAATAATGGAGCCAATGCCACCAGTTCAGAGACATACCCTACCCCCAATTCCTGATGGACAATGTAGGATGATACAGATTGAGGGACTTAAAGATATTTCAAAAACATATTCTCCACTATTTGGTGATCTCCCTACTTCTTGTATCCCCAGATGTCCAACCCATGAAACGCAATGGTGACACACTTTGCACTGTAAACATTTAACATGGCTTGAACTGGTTTGGCCCCCAAACTGTAACCTGTAACCTTGGCTCTTGACATAACATTTCTCTATGAGGCCCAAGTGCCCTTTTCTTCAAACAAGACCTCCAAATAGGAGAGGGTAGTAACCTTTGTAATTTCAGGAGCCTCCCCATAGTGGGCTCTCTGTTTCTTGGTTCTCTGGTTTCATTGTGTGCGACTTAGCCAGTTTCGTATTTAAGTCAAATGATGCCAAGAAGTTAGCAAAAGGATTAAGACGATGCTGTAGCCCTATGGGTGACCTCGCTAATTACACAGCTTCTGATGGATATTACTGCCTGTGGATTCCTCACCTTTTGAGTACCCCCTGCGCCAGCATTCCACAGAAATTCTTTCCTAGCTCTCCCACGTCGACGAGCACATCATAATAGCACGGCTCCGCTCGCGACTCCGTATGACGTCATCGGAGCCATAAGAGGACCTCATTGGCATGCTGACGCCGGTTCCCTTTTTTCCACGCCGTCGACGCGTAACAGTTTTTCTAGGGACTCTCCATTTTCTTGAGTGATTCTTTGTTTCCTTGAAGAATTCAGATATGGCTACTTCTAAAGTCCGGATTCAAGCCCTGCAGGGAGTGTGGCGGTCACATGTCGATCACTGAACCCCATAGTAGGCTCTCTGTTTCTTGGTTCTCTGGTTTCATTGTGTGCGACTTAGCCAGATTGGTATTTAAGTCTAATGATGCCATGAAGTTAACAAATGGATTAAGACGATGCTGTAGCCCTATGGGTGACTTCGCTAATAACACAGCGTCATCCTCATAAAGTAACATAGGAATTAACTGATTACTTGCCCGGGTAATGTATTTTCTGGCTTAACATAAAACCATGCGCAAATTATTTATATGTAGAGTGAACAGCACTATGGTAGAAGAGAGACTGCCGATATGGTTTATATCTTTTCTTTTTTTTTTTTTAAGTTTCAAAAAACCTTTATTGTAAATCCACATTGTACATCATAGATTTATAGTGATGCAGTCATTATAGTCTCAAGTTGCATCAAACTGTACTTTCTGGAGAAATTACAAGTACAATACCAAAAAAAATGAAAAAATACCACCCCCTCACCCAGCCCAAAACACTTGCTCAGTTGCAACTAAAGTAGAATCAAGAGAATGGAGAAACGTGGACAGCCTCATGACTCAGATCCGAGGTCCAAGAAGTATGACTTCGAGTGTTAATAAAATAGTAAACCCATTCCGGAAGTAACCAGGTGAGCATTATCCCCATATGTACAGATGCTACTCCTCGTCACCCAATCTGTCTCCCTCACCAACTCCATCTCTATCAACATTCAGGGCCCAGGGCCTCCATTACCGGGCGGAGAGGGGAGTAAGGATGTGATGGTTAGCCCCGTAGCCTGCTCCCCGTCCACTTCCTCCTCCTGTTCCACATCGGCCTTCTGTGATAGGAGCTATGCAGTCAGAGGGCCCTATATGTCCTTTGGCCTCGACGTCAGAGGAAGGAGCTCAGCGTAACATAACGACTGTTCCTGCCAAGTGGTCAAGTCTTGTATCCAATCCTTGAACTTAGGAGCGTGGCCTCGTCCCTATTTACAGGCTATTTGACGCTTTGCTGTGAGGAAGCCAAGTGCAAGGTACTTTTTATGTACAGTGACTATATCCTGGGTGCTGCCCAATGGGGTCGGCCGCAGCTGTATTCCCAACATGTGTCAAAATTAAGCGAGAGGGGTCCCACTACACCAAGGGGGACAAGACACCAACAAAAGACACTATGTCAAATAAAAAAGAGATCCCCTTGGGTTTCTTTATAAAGCATACATTGAGTCACTCATATTCACATTCACTCAAATAGAACTAAATGCTCGCACCAAACAGAGTCCGAAAATACAATATAAAGAAAATATGATATATTTTTTATTTATAAATGTCATAAAATCATTAAAAACATCTTATCCACATAATCACAGGGAGAACCTTACGATCCTAAGGGAAGTCAATAAACAACAATGTGTTGTATATCAAAGGCACTACAAAGAACATGAGCCTAGATGGTAGTGTTCATAAATAGCTGTACAATGAACGTTTAGTCTTCTTTTTCTGTTCAAGTCCAAAATTGTACCAATGTCTTCATGGACCCAAAATTTCTTTATTGTAGCAACTTGTTGTTTGAATTTTCTTCCTATAGGTCTAAAAAGAGAGAGCGACGCGTTTCGGTGGTATCATATAATTCACCACCTTCTTCAGGCTAGCAAAATGCTTATAGTAAATCTCCCAAAAAGCTGAATCTGCTTTAGGGTAGATCGGAGACTTGAATATCTCTCCTTTAACAGTAAAAACTTCCAAACAAAGAATATCTCTTGCTTGTATTACTCTGTGTGGGGGGGACACAGTCTCCTCCCTTTCAGAGGGTCTTTGAAGGTGTCAATAATCTTAAAGACACTCAATTGAAAATAATTAATACAGGGCCCAGCCTTGTCCGCTAAACTGATATCCGGGTCCGACCTTATATGACCACAGAAGCTATGATCATTCTTTGAGAACCTATACAACCGCAATAGTACTTCATAAATTTTCTTGTTAAGGTTCTTCGTATGTTTAACCGGGACGAAAGAGTCTCACGGCTTGCTTCTATTCTCCGTGTACAGCTCCGATGTTACAGTAATGCAAGCAAGAGATATTCTTTGTTTGGAAGTTTTTACTGTTAAAGGAGAGATATTCAAGTCTCCGATCTACCCTAAAGCAGATTCAGCTTTTTGGGAGATTTACTATAAGCATTTTGCTAGCCTGAAGAAGGTGGTGAATTATATGATACCACCGAAATGCGTCGCTCTCTCTTTTTAGACCTATAGGAAGAAAATTCAAACAACAAGTTGCTACAATAAAGGAATTTTGGGTCCATGAAGACATTGGTACAATTTTGGACTTGAACAGAAAAAGAAGACTAAACGTTCATTGTACTGCAATTTATGAACACTACCATCTAGGCTCATGTTCTTTGTAGTGCCTTTGATATACAACACATTGTTGTTTATTGACTTCCCTTAGGATCGTAAGGTTCTCCCTGTGATTATGTGGATAAGATGTTTTTAATGATTTTATGACATTTATAAATAAAAAATATATCATATTTTCTTTATATTGTATTTTCGGACTCTGTTTGGTGCGAGCATTTAGTTCTATTTGAGTGAATGTGAATATGAGTGACTCAATGTATGCTTCATAAAGAAACCCAAGGGGATCTCTTTTTTTATTTGACATAGTTCCCAACATGTGTGACATACCTTCGAACACCTGCGACCAATAGCCCAATATTGGTGGGCACTTCCATGCTAAATGAAAAAAGTCTGCTCCCTCACTCCCTCATCTTGAACATCGATCATCCTCCCGTAATTTGAATTTGTGGAGTTTAGCGGGAGTATAGTATAGCCTGTGTAGGAATTTATAATGAATAAGTCTCAGCCGACTGCTGGCCGTAAGTGTTTTTGTCTGTTTGCAACTGAATTCCCACTGCTCGTCCGTGAGGGGTACCACTAGATCCCTGTCCCATTCCGCCCAAGTGAGTGGAGTGTGGGGAGGTGTAGCCTTTTGCGTGTGTTTGTACAGCAGTGAGATGACGTGTTTGGGAGGTCTGGGTTGCAAGAGCGCATGTAGCGGTGGTAAGGTAGGCGGCTCCGAAGGGAATGATGAAGTGACAGCTTTCATACTCTGCCGGAGTCTTATATACATGAATAGATCCATGATGGTGGGGTTGTGCGTGCCAAAGAATTGCTCCTTGGAACGGAGGTTGCCTCCTATATAAAGGTCTCCCCATGTAGTGTATTGGAGACTGTCTAGCATTCGCCGACAAATCCCTTCATAAGTGAGCTGTAATAAGGGATGACGTATCAAGGGCATTCTAGGGGTGTGAGAAGTTGGCCTGGCATATGCTGTCTCCTAGTTATAGGGACACCTTGCACCAGTCCAATTCGACTCTTATTGATGATAGGTTTAAGACAACCTTTAAAGAAAGCTATCCTAGTGGTAGCTGTGGAGAGCAGCCTTCCGGCTAAGTCTTGAAGGAGTGTTAAGCTTATTGTTTTACCATAATAACCTCTTGAATAACCAAATGAAGGAGTAGCCCACACAGGTATATATATAAAATATATGTATTTATTCTAGACAGAATCCCACAGTCTCTTTATGAAGCTGTGGCAAAGTTACAATATCAAACAAGCATTGATAGACACAATAAATAGCACTATTAACATTGGGCCCCAGGGGGGGACCAAACCATATACTAAAAAAGTGGTATAAGAACCACGACAATTCTACAGGCACTGCCTAGGGCATTCAGGATCGCTGGCCCCTTAAGAATCCACCCCAGGTTATGAGGAAGGGGACGCGCATGCAGTGCGAGTAGCTGCTATCGGGATCTCTATTACAGCCTATGGAGAATGTCGCGGTTGGAAATAAACAGTTTAAAAATACTTCTAGCAGGAGTACAAAGTTAAAACTTCAGACTTAAGCTTTTGAAGAGCCCACTACCACGAGAGTACCGAGGTACCACTGTTACCTGCCCCAGGGAAGCCGGGTGCATAGGTCGTTTCTGCTGTCGGGTCGCGGGCTGATTTTCAATGGGAAAATAGTCAAAAGTTCTGCTAGCCAAAAGCGTCGATGATGCCGTGAAGATCAAAGATGTGAAGATTTTAGAGGAGTACCTGAAAGCAGAGGGGACAGAGTCTGGGTCACGACAAAGTGACCAGGAGGCTCAAAGCAAAGAGCCCTTCGATGTCGGGTGCTTCAGGTGGAAAGTGGTGTAGCTTGGATCTGCAGCCACGGGCTCCGGGAGGCTTCAAGGAAGGCCAGCTTCAGGAGGGCGACTGTCCCACGTCGGATGAGGGTCGCTGCGGTGTTAGTGTCCGGATTGGATCCACTAAGCCTTGGCAACCGCAACCCACGAAGAATAAACAAATCTGCTACAGTGCAGACCCACGAGGTCTGGGAGAGGTCTCCTTCGAGGAGACTGTAGAGCAGGCCTGGAGCAACCAGGGGAACTCTTGTTTGCAAAGGTAGACCTCCGCTGGGGCCCACAAGTCGAGAGACAAGGGACCGCGGGAGGCGGCAATTTGGCGTGCGTAAAAGGGCACCCACGGGCCACCGGAGGGGGTTAGGGCGCTGGTCTTTGGCACAATTGCTGTAGAGTGGTTGGCTCGTAAACGGGCCAAAGCACAACTTCCCCACTGGTCAGGGTCGTGTGCTGTGCAAGAGGTGGCCGGTGTCTCGGGGTATTAGGGATCTCGGCACCCACGCGGTCCACGGTGCCCAAACTCGTTGAGCACACTCACTGGCCTCTGGGATGCGCTGGAAACCCACCTCAAGGTTTCTGGAAGTCGTCGAAGTTCGTGAGAGCAGCGAAGTTCCAACCGGGTAACTTGCAGTGTTTCAGGTGCCTGCCAAGCAGGGGGATAACTCCTTTATCCCAAGGGAGATTTCTTCCGTCAGATGGGGAGCAGCAAGTCGAAGGTCAAGACTGTAAAGTTCAAGAGTAATCTGATGCTCTGGGGCCACGTTATTCACCTTTATCCCCAAGATTAGGGGAGTGTCCAGAGTAGTGTCCACCAATGGTGGGTGAGGCGGGAAAGGGTGGCTACACCCTCTCCCCGTTGTGTGTTTCCCGCCTGGGCGAGGGGCAGGATGCCCCTGAACCGGTTCCAAGCGGTGTATGCAGAATGAGGCTTCTGCAGCTGCCTACGTGCAACTCTGAAAGGACTTTTGGTGCACCCACCCTGTTCCAATCCACATTATCCTGTCTGGGGAGATGCTAGCACCTCCCTGCCACAGGAGCCCTATTGTCCAGCTGGCGAGGCTGGGGTTTTCCCCAGCAACAGCCAGCCAGGGTCGTGTAGGTGGCGGGTGGTAGCCATTTTGTGAAACTTGTGCACTTTTAAATTGGTGTCTAAATTCTGCCGCTTTTCCCATATCGCCCCTCTAGCAGGGGGGAATCGTACCCTCATGCCCATGGCTGGACTGGGGGTATGATTCCTACATGTTTGACACCAAACACGATATGGTTCTGTGTAGCCATTCTTAAGTTATCGCGATATTGCAATAGACTTGTAATGCGGTTAAGAGTGTATGGTATGGCTACACTACAAACAACCCAGCAATGATTTTACGAAGGTTGCAGAGAGGCCCTACTCATGTAGGGGTCCCCCCTCACACATACCTCAGCACCCTGCCTTGTAGGATTACCAAGGCCTGCTATAGGGGTGACCTATGAGAGTATATGTGTTGTAATGTGGTGGGATATAGGATACCTATACCCCTGTAAGGGGTGCTAGCACCACCTTACCCAGACTACAGTAGTGGTCTGGTGGGGTCAGTTTGTATGGCTGTCCCAGGGTGGCACAATAAGTGCTGCAGCCCTGGTAGGCCTAATGAGGGACCCATGCCCTGGGTACCTAGGGTACCATCTACAAGGGACTGTCAGGGCATCCTCAGCATCCAATTAGTTTTGTACCTAGAGTACTCACATCAGTTTTAGAGAGAAAGCAGATAGGCTGGGGTCCTGGATAGCAGGATCCCAGCCAGACTAGTCAAAAACCACTCAAATACCAGGCAAAAAGTTGGGGGAACCATTAGTCAGATTCCACCTTCCTACAAGGGGAATACATCATTGGGGCTTCTAGTCGAGCAGCAATCTTTTGCCAAGCTGTATGAGTGCAGTCGACCGTGGACGGGTCACGCTCACGATCCCCTCCTGCTTTGAATCGGTATCCCGAGGGTGGGACAGGGGACATATAACCATCTTCCACAGCCAAGTGTGGCATAAATGGAGGCGGGTGAAACCAGTAGACAGCAAAGTGCGCTTGGGCGCAATAGTAATAACATTAAAAATTGGGGACATCAAACCCCCCCTGGCTATATGGTAAAATCAATGTGGTAAGACTTAGACGTGCCTGTCTCCCTCCCCAAATAAGTCGGGTGATTTGTGTTTTTAGTGTTTTAAAGAAAAACCTCCCAGGATTATATGGAATATTAATAAATAAGTATAAAAATTTTGGTAAAAGGACCATCTTAACCAGCGAGATCCTCCCCGCCATCGAAAGGGGCAGATTCAGCCATCGAGTAATGGTATCCGTTACTTTGTCTATCGTAGTCCCATTATTATTGCGGATGAGAGCGTCTTTATCCCTGGTTATGTGTATTCCCAGATATTTAACTTCATCGCTCTTCCAGACCAAGGGGTAATCAAGTTGGTGTGATGTAGTCAAATCCGTTAGGGGAAAGATTGCAGACTTGGCCCAGTTGATCTGTATCCCAGAAATGGCGCCAAATTTGGTTATTTCTCGTAAAATAGGGTTAAGATTTTATTGGGGCTTTTTAATGTATAATGTAATATGGTCTGCATAGAGCGAGATTAACAGCTGTTGAGAGGGGTATACTAATGCCCTTCATTTGTGATGCTGCCGGATCTTTGCGGCTAAGGGCTCTATCGCTAAGGCAAACAAAATGGGAGACCGGGGGCAGCCCTGTCTCGTACCTCTGGAGATGACAAAATTGTTGGATCGGGCTCCGTTTAACAGTACAGAGGCGAGCGGCTGCCGGTATAACCGCTCCACCCAGCCTAGAAAGGCAGGGGCATTCCCATGTACCCTAAAGTGCCAAGCAGATAGTCCCACTCAACCGAGTCAAATGCCTTGGTGGCATCAAGGAACACCGCCACTGCCAAGCAGTTGGGGTCTATGTCCTGCACGACTGCTAATAGTGTTCTAAGATTGTGCGATGTTGCACGGTTCGGGATGAACCCAGCTTGATCTGGCAGAACCAGTCGCTCCATCGGGATGTTGAGACGATTAGATAATACTTTGGCTAGAATCTTTGTGTCGCAGTTTACCAGTGAGAGGGGTTGGTAAGACTCGCAGTGGAGTGGGGACTTGTCAGTTTTTAGTAGGGAGACTATCTGTGCCTCTCTCATGGTTCTTGGGAGATAACCTTCTTCTCTCGCCTCGTAAAAAATCTCTTTCAAAATGGGGGCCAATTGCTGCACATAAGTCTTGTAAAATTCTATTGGGAGTCCGTCCGACCCTGGCGTCGCCCGGATTTCATCTGCATTATAGCCTCAGTGATCTCGTCTACCCCTAACCCAGCACTCAAGAATTCTCGCCAGTGGCGGCTCCCCCATTGGGGCGTGGGGGCGTCGCCCACTGCTTTCTCGCAGTGCGAGAAGGCAGAAACATAAATGGCAATACTACCATTTATGTTTCTGCTTCTCGCACTGCGAGAAAGCAGAAGTGCCTAGTTGGGGGTGGGCGTGCCTGCTCGAGGGCAGGGGGGAGTGGCTTGCCCACTGTTGTGCATAGGGACTGTTTGGCCGGCCCGGGGCTGAACGAATATATCAAACCCTGGCAATGTCAAACAGGGGATCTCTTAGGGCCTACTGCGGGATCACATTTTTCTGTGTTTTAATCTCTATGTGGTATAAAAAACACCGACATATAGCAAACAAAATGGAGCAAGCAGGAATGAAAAGTGGCAAGAGGCAGAAAGTTCGGGGGAGGGGGAAAAAGCATGAGGTGGAATCAAGAACCAATCTCTCCTAATGTCTGATATTGTCCGAGGTTAAGTGGCATATCATGGTGGGCGTGCAGTTGTGAACATAGAGATGCCCACCCAGGTGGCATAGTTGTGCTGTTTTGGGCATGTTTGTGATGGTCTGTCTAATGTGTGCTGTTTGGTGGTGTGCAAATGCAACTCAGATTCTAATTGGCACGCATGTGTTGTTCACATGTTACCCAAATATGTGGCATATCTATGCAGTGCTGGGTGAGTGCACAGTGTGCTGTTTATCATGTTGTGCATTTCATTATTTAAAATATTTCCCCTGATGATGTCATATATGAAATCATCAGCGATTTCTCTAGTGATAGTTCACAAAAGGTAACATCGAGAAAGGAAATCTGAGTGAACTGTAGACATAGACGCCTCGTGGCCGTGCATCCTTTACTATAAATGTATACGCACACGCACCCACAGACACACCACTCACTCCTCAGTTTAAATGATTTATGAATTGGATGGTCGACTTAAACTCATTTTCAAAATACTAATACAAAGATCTGTTTTATCTCTGCACTATAAATTAAGTTAATTATCTGATATCTGTTTTACCACAACATTCTCTCTGCGTGATGCCTGTTTTGTTTGTACGTTTCACTAGTTAAAACCATTACAAGTGTATCAGTGTATTCAAAAGTTAATATGGGAAAATAACATCAGCCTAAGCAAAGATTGTCCTCTATAGCTCTTAAATATTGGCAATTTCTTAAATGTTAAATAATTCAATCGTAATGCTTTAAACTTCCTCCTTTCTCCAATTTGCTTGAAAATGCACCATTTATCCACTCTTTTTTCAAAATTTTCCCAGGAGGAGATCCCCCCCCCCCCCCATAGGTTGTTCAAGGTTGTTTGCTACACTCGGTCGTGGCAGTGCAGTACAGCAGTAATTTTACGCCCTACCACTTTCAAATGTCACCAGCCGCCACTGATTCTCGCTGAGTGTTCCCAAGCCAGGCCAGAGCCGTATCCTTAAGTACTGTGGGAGGTCAAGTGGTTGGCCCCTCTGGGAGGTGTATAGTGTTTTATAGTATTCCACAAATGTCTGCAATTGCTCTGGATTGTTTCTATGAGTCTCGCCATTTGAGTCTTGGATCTCAGCAATATAATTAGAGAACTTGGATGGACGCACAGAGTTTTCCAGGACCTTCCCCGGGCGGTTTCCCTCCCCGTATACTCTGGCTTTATGATACTTTCCCCGAAATTTACATTCTCGTTCCGCAGTATCTGTATACACTGTTAACTTGTCACGTAATTTGGCGTGGGTCTCCTCTACCTCCCCCGCAGAGGCGAGGTCTCTCTCAAGCATTTTGATATCATTTTCCAGCTTGTGTAGTTCCCACCCGAATGTCCCGGAGTATTCCCCCTCCTTTAGAAATAAAACATCCCCTAACTGTGACCTTGAAAGCCTCCCATACCGTTGTGAGGCTAGGCACAGACTCTGCATTACGCGCAAAGAAATCTTGAATTCCTTGCTCGAGCTCAGTCTTAAAAACCATGTCAAGGTGGTGCATGGGGTTGAGTCGCCAACTAGCATAGGGGGATTGGTCTGCCGGGGGCCGCAGTACTAACTGAACGGGAGAGTGGTCCGAGTACGTACGGGCCAGGTGTGTCACTACTTCTATCCAATGTGCCATACCCACGGAGACGAACAGGTAGTCCAGCCTGGACCATGTTGAGTGGATTGCTGAGTAATGTGTGCCCTCTTTCTGTGTAGGGTGCTTGTAGCGCCATGTGTCAAGGAGATAATTAGTGCCCACCAGGTCAGTTAATAGTCTGTGTAGCCGTGTAGTGTAATGGAGTGACCCGGGACCTGTCCATCTGTGGGTTCACAGTCATATTAAAGTCCCCTCCCCAGATTAGGTAAGTGGAACTAAGAGACTGGATTTTGCTCCACAACACACTTAGGACGTGTGGATCATCGACGTTTTGGCCATAATAATTAGCAATCGTAACATCGTGTGAGGCCAAACGCCCCCAGACCAAGTAATATCTCCCCTGCGAGTCAATCTCAGACCCCCCCCCCCCCCCCCCATCACAAATGCCACACCACATCTAATGAGGATAGCGACCCCTCTGGAATAAGTAGAGAAGCAACGATGTGAAGCCCAGCGTGTAGCAAACTGGGGCCTGGTTCCAGGGTCCGGGTGTGTTTCCTGTAATAGAGCTACGTTAATGTGGTGTGTCTGTGCATTTTGTTATTGGTATTTACAGCGTTTGTCATCTCTCCCCCTCAAATAGGTTAATGTGATTCTTGTGTTGCAAAGGCTGGTTTACCAAGCAAAATATAGCGTTTCAGGGCTAGAATTGCCTCACCCTCCCACACCGACATCTCCAACTCGTCGGGCATCATTACCCTCCCTACCCAGACCTAAGCAAAAAACAAAACTTACTATAAGGCTTAGAACAAGAAATATGGGGGGATCGCCCTCACATGGATAAACACTAGGGGCCCGCGACCTGCCCTCTCTCCTCCTCCGTTTCACCCATTAGCCACCGAGTCGTTGTCAGACTAGCAGCATGCATGGGAATGAGGTGAGTGGCCGGACGGACCATTGATCGAAGTCATTTCGGATGCAAAAGGTCACGGATTCTCATCAAATGGCAGTAGAGGGCCGGTTGGAGCAGGACATTATGATGCAGGTGATAAGCACGTAATCAGTCCGGAGCCGGCATAGGTGATTGGGACCTGGAACGTGAGCGGGCAGCTGACTCTGTGGGGGACATCCGGCGGCAATGTTTGAGGTAATCTTCTACTTGCTGTGGATTTTGGAAGAAGTGTTGTTTTTCTCGGTGCGTGATGCGTAGTTTCGCTGGGTACATCATCGCATATGGGATGTCTTGAGCTTGTAGCTTTTTCTTGACAGCTGCAAACTTGCGTCTCGCCCCTTGTACATTTTGAGTAAAGTCCGGGTGAAAGGCAAGAGTAGTGTTTTCGTATTGGACTTGCTTCTTCTCTTGGGCGAGGCGTAGGACAGTATCCCGATAGTTGAGGAATTGAACTATCACAGGGAGTGGTGGTGCACCTGGAGGTGGGAGCGTAGTCCGGGTTCTATGCGCTCTCTCTATTGTCAGGTGAGCAGAGAAGGCATCTCTCCCAAACAGGTTTGTAAGGAGCTGCGCTATAAAGTCCTTTATGCGGCCCGTGTTGGTCGTCTCAGCCAGGCCTAGGATGCAGACATAGTTTCTTCTGGACCGGGCCTCCAAATCCACATTTTTGTCTGCTATGATCTTGAGGAGCCTGTCCATGTGTGAGACTCGTTCCTTATTTGCCGTGGCCCCGTCCTCCAAGTCTGAGATTCTGGTTTCCATCTCCTTGAGCCTTTGGTCGTGTTGATCTAGTTTATGCACCACAGAATCCAATCTCGCGTTCATGTTGTCTATTTTCACATCTATGGATGTCAGGCTGTGCTTCATGCTTAGAGGCTCTCAGTCACTCGATTCCTGGCTGTCTGTTGTGTCTGAGTCTGCATGATCTGAGGAGCCAGTTTTGGGCACCCTGCGTGATTCTAAAGGTATTTTTGTCTGTTTCGGATCAGTTTTTCCCATTGTGCCCGCTAATAAGTAGAGTCCTTCTGAGCGGGGTTAGGGTGTGCCACCGGCTGTTGTGGGCGCAGAAGCGTCCGAGGTGAACTTGTAAAATGGCCGCCACTGGATTCTCCTGCTCGGTCTCGTCGTGGTGCTCAGGAGAGGCCCAGAGATTATTCTTAGTAGCTGCACCTGAGCGAGTGAGTATGCCCAACAACCCGGGTGTATGGCCATTTGAGACTAAGGTACAAGGTCTATGGTCATTCTCCGCGCCAGGCCCAGATCCGCCGTATATGACCAGTCCTGTGGACTTGGGAAAATGGCGCTCTCGTCACAGCGCTGTACTGGGCACGGTTGTAGGCAAGGCTGAGTGCTCCTAGTTCACTGGTCAGTGGGGCTCCGTCCCTCTATGTCGGGCCTCCAGTGACCCAGCCTCCTCCCGCAGTGGTATGTGGCACTCCGTCCCCACGCTCGCCGTCTGCAAGCTGCTGGGCCTCACAAGGGAGCGTCCTCTGGATGTAAAGAGTCCCGGCCCGACTCAGCAGCCCCTCCGAGGCAGTCTCACAAGCTGGTACAGGCTGCAGGCACCCGTTATTGTCCCCCTCCGTTGTAACTCACCTCAGGGGTGTGGCGATGTGTCCTCGCGGGCCTCCCGATCTCGGCGGCTCCGCCAGCAGCGTCCCGCACCTCAGCTGCCTCCAAGCTCGGGCCTACAGTCTCGTGGCAGACCGCGGGCTCACTTGCCTCTTGCTGCCGCTCCGCTGTCCCAGGTCCCGAGCGCGGTTTCAGGCGCGAGGCCGTGAGGCTCTCAGTCACTCGATCCCCGGCACCAACACTGGGCTGACCCCACCGGGAGGATCCTCAGAGGTTCCAGCGGCGATTTCGATAAAATTTAGGCTGTAGTGACCTCTCAGGATGGGCGTGGAGGATATTTTTTCCGCCTGGCTGGCAAGAGCCTTACTAGTGTGCGGCCATCTCGGTCGCGCGCCACCTATCGCCCCCCATGGTTTATATCTTTTTTTTTTTTTTTGATAAACAAGTTTTTATTAGTTTATTTGATACAACAGAAAAACAGTGAGCCTGTCGAACTGTCAACATACAATAGCACCACCTGAGAGCGCACCACCCCTCCGCCCCCCTCCCGAACACCCCCCCCCTGCCCTCCCTCCCCGGACCACATGTTTATAATACATTGCCTAACCACTTCCCCCAGACCCTTCGATACTTTTTGTGACAGCCCCACGCCTGGTATAAAGTCCGCTCCTGTGCCGCACACCAGTCCACCCCTGTGCCGCACACCAGTCCACCCCGGTGCTCCACTTGGCCAAACTAGGCGGTTGTGGTTGTTTCCAGGCCGCTGCAATATCCCTTTTTGCCACCATTAACGCTGTTGTGAGAAACAGTTTCTCAGCTCGTGTGCCATCTAGGCCGTCAGTGATGCCCAGTAGGGTGTGTTTAGGGTCATGGGGCACTTCCCACCCCAAGACCTCCGTGAGGTCGGCTTCTATGCCCCTCCAGTATCCCCCCAGCTCCGGGCAAGACCACACCATGTGGATGAAGTCGGCCGGGTCGAAGCCACAGCGGGGGCAGGCTGCGTCGGTTGAGAGGCCTGCACGGCACAGGCGGGCCGGCGTGAGGTAAGCCGTGTGGAGGTAGTAAATTTGAATAAGCCTCAGTTTGGCGGAGGCCGTCACCAGCCTGGGGCCATAAGGGCATCCCGCCAATCGCTCTCGTCCAGAGGACCCACCCACTCCTCCCATCGCTCCTTCAGCCCTTCCCGGGGGGCGGGGGTATTGTTAATGAGAGAGCGATATATCCTGGATATACCCCCCTCCCCAGGTTACCCAGCACAACCTGAGCCTCCGGGGGGCTGTGGTCCGGCAGCCTAATGTCCAGTGGGGTGTATGTGTGTATAGCGTGTCGCAGTTGGAGGTACCGATAAAATTGAGATAAATGGAGGGAGAAGCGCGCCTGCAGTTCCGAGTACGAGCACATGCGTCCCCCTCGCCAAACATCTCCCAGCTGGGAGATGCCGAGCAAATCCCATGACTTAAAGCCCTCCAGCCCCGCAACATCCCGCAACCATGTCCCGTGCCAGAGGGGGTAGCGCGAGTCAGCTTCCCAGTCCACCGGGTGTGGCGGAGCGCCGCTTGCCAAGCCAGGAATATCGCCTTGGTGATGTCTGGGCAGGAGGTGGGGATGGGGGCGCCGTACATGCGATCCTGAATACTGGAGAAACCCAGGTCTTCCAATTCCACTCTGTAGGCCGGATCAGACCATCCTCCCCCAAACCAATCATGAAGGACCAGGAGGCGGGTGGCCAGGTAGTAAAGATAAAGGTTGGTCATGCCCAGCCCCCCATCAAAGGTGGGCAGGCGACATATGGACAGGGCCAACCGTGGCCTCCCACCACCCCAGAGAAATCTGGTGGCCATCCCATCCAGTTCGCGAAACCATGGCCTTGGAAAGGACACAGGCGTGTTCTGCAATACATAAAGGAACCGGGGGAGAATCATCCTCTTGTAGAGCGCCACCCTCCCCAGCGGATTGAGCGGGAGGGATTGCCAGCGCGCCAGATCCGCTTTGGCTTTCTTGACCAGGGGGGTCACGTTGAGTGCCCAGCTCAATTCCGGGAGAAGGGAGACCCAGATGCCCAGGTATTTAAAGGACAACCGGCGGAGGGGAATAGTGTCCTGCAGTCAAAACACTCCCGGGAGGGGTGCAGAGGCACAAGGACCGATTTGCGCGAGTTCAGGTGGAGGCCAGAAGCGCGAGCAAAGCGACCCAAGATGTGGAGTGCACGGGGGCCCGAGCGCGCCGGGTCACCAAGGTACAGTAGGACGTCATCGGCGTAGAGGGCGATTTTGTCTGCCTCGAGGCCCGGCCATTCCCAGCCCCGAAGGAGTGGGTCCGCTCGGATCAGGGCAGCAAGGGGCTCCATGGCAAGCGCAAAGAGGAGGGGCGAGAGTGGACACCCCTGCCGCGTACCCCGGCCGATCCGAAACGGTCTCGACAGTGCCCCGTTAACCAACACCCTGGCGCGGGGACGCGCATAAAGGACCCGTACCATTGCAACAAACTTGGGGCCGAAACCCATGTGAGTCAGGACATCGAACAGGTAGGGCCACCCCACCGAGTCAAAGGCTTTCTCAAAATCGGCAAGCAGGAGGGTGAGATAAGGAGATATGCGATGACGATGCGCCAAGGCCACATGAAGGCGACGGAGACAGTGGCGAGTGCCTCGGTCCTCGGTCCGGCATGAAGCCGCACTGGTCCGGGTGCACCAAGCACGACAAAAAGGGCCGGAGCCGCTGGGCCAGGACCGCAGCGTAAAGCTTGATATCGGTGTTGATAAGAGAGATAGGTCGATAGGCCGACCTGTCATTGGGCGGCGGTGTGGACTTGGGCAGAACCACAATCGTGGCTATGTCAGCCTCCGGAGGGAAGGAGCCTCTTTCGACCGCTTCCGCATAGAGGGCACCCAACCGTGGGACCAGATGGTCCCTGTAGGTGGCATAAAACTCCTGGGGGAAGCCGTCCGGGCCCGGGGTTTTCCCGGCGGACGTGCGCCCTATCGCGTCCTCGATCTCCTCAGGAGAAATGGGCACCTCCAGACTCTCCCAGTCACCCGACCGAAGTCGGGGAAGTCGTACGTCACTAGCGGCAAGCAGGGAGGCAAGGGACAGGTCCGACGCCCGGGCTTGGTACAGCTGGGAGTAGTACTGAGCAAAGGCATCTGCTATAGCCACGGAGGAAGACTGGAGCGTGCCATCGGAGTCGGTCACCGCCGGGATGATACTCGACGCCCTGGGGTAAGTGGCCAACCGATGCAGAAGGGCACCATTCTTATCGCCCCATCCGTATACCCTCGCCACTGAGGATTGCCAGAGGAGCTTGGCTGCGTCAAGCGACCGTTGGCGAATCTCCTCACGCAGGAGTCGCGGCTGCCGGGTCTCGGCCGGATCACCAGAGTCGGAAATAGTTTGTTCCAGGCGCAGCGCACGGGCCTCACAGACGGTGAGCTGCTGCAACTGCGTCTGGCGATGCTTTACCACATGTGCCTTTGCGGCTCCCCTAACTGTGGCCTTACAAGCCTCCCAAAGGGTACCCGCCGAGGAGCGCCAGAAAGGGACATTTCTCGCCGAGCAGATGGGTTTCCTGAAGTAGGAGCACGTCCGCTCCCGCGCGCTGGGCATATTTAAGGACGGCGGTGCGCTTAAGCCTGTCGCAAGCCGTTCACATTCCAGGACAGGATGCGCACCTGGGCTTTGGGAGCTAGGTCATCCATGACGGCGGCGGGAACGGAGTGCACCGGGGACGAGACAGCCAGGGGACGCCGGGGAGGCACCCCATGACACGGGTGCGTGTAAGAGAGGGCAAGGAGCACGCGGGCCCCGGGGGACCACGGATCTCACGTTAGGGGAAGGTAGCGGATGGCGGCAGAAGGTGAGCGATGGTGGAGCGCGCATGCATGGCTGCATGAAGTGGCGAGACGACATGCGCGGTGTGGTGCTGCATGAGAGGCTCAGTGAAAAACAAACCCAAACCAAAGAGAACATTCTCACAAAGAGGAACAACCAACAACCCCCAAACCCCCACCCCCCAACCTACACTTCGAGAACGGAAGCATCTGTCGCCCGAACTGAACCAACAGTCACAAGACCCCAAGCTTGGTCGCCCGGGTATAAAGAGCGTGGTGGACCTCTCCTGGAGTACGGATTCCAATGTCTTGTCCTAGGCTGCTACTGGGGAGTGCGAGACTGCAGAGCCCCCCCACCCCCGCGACTGGGCAAGTTGCCGCCCCCCCCCTGAATATGGGAAACAAACAGAAAGTCATATAGCGGGGCTGCGGGAAAGGTCTGACAGGTCGATGTGTGCGTTAAGAGGGGTCAGAGACCCATCTGGCCCAGGCGACAGTCGGTGCCGGGACCCCCCAGCCGCTTGAGAGGAGGCACCGGACGAGACAGAGGAGCCCCTCACCAGTCCGCCAGAGACGCTCGCGGACCGGGTTTTGACCACCACTGCGCCACGTCGTTGCCGGGAGCACGTGCGCTTCCTGCGCCGTGGTCGTTGGGGCCCAGCCGCGACGTGGTCCCGGGGCCCAGTAGTGGCAGACAACACACCGGGCTAGCGCAGAGGTCGTTCCTCGGTAAGCCAGGCCCAGGCTGCCCTGGGAGTGTCGAAGAACAGTGTCTTACCCTGGAAGACGATGCGCAGGCGGGCCGGGAACTGGAGCTGGTACTGGAGGCCCAGGGAGCGCAGCTTTTGTTTAACTTCCGTGTAGGAGCGGCGTTGTTCTTGGACCTCCCGGGTGTAGTCCGGGAAGATCATGATGGTGTGATTCTTAAAAGTCAAAGGGCCGCTCACCCGCGCCTCTCGCAGGATAGCGTCTCGATCCCTAAAATTGAGGATCCAGAGAATAAAGGGGCGCAGGGGGTGCTCCCACCGGAGGCTTGGCCGCCAGCGACCGGTGCGCCCTCTCCACCACGAACCAGGTAGACAAACCGGCCGCCGGCATCCGGGACTTAAACCATGCTTCCAGGAAGTCGTCCGCTCGGCCTGACTCGACCCCCTCCGGAAAGCCCACCAGGCGAAGGTTGTTGCGGCGGCCGCGATTTTTGGCATCCTCCGCCCATCTATGCAGTTCTTTGGAGTGGGTCGTGAGCTCCCGTCCCTGGTCCTGTAGGAGGCGAATGTCATCCTCCGCCGTGGAGATCCGGGATTCTGTTTCCGTGATGCGGGCCGTGGCATTGCGGAGGTCTTGCCGCAGGACAGTAACGTCCACCTTCACTTCCCCAACCATCCCCTCCAAAGAGGTGCGAGAGGCATCGATGGCCTGGAGGATGGTAGCCAAGTCCTTATTCTGGGTCGGCGCCTCCCCCCGCCTGCGCCCGGCGGCTCCGAGCTCGCAAAGTGGTCAATCTTCGTCTGATGGGACGCCGCCTGCGGCCTGGGGCCTTTTTCCTTGCCCATGGTGGGCCCAGGAAGCACGTCCTGTCCCCGTCGATGGAGGGCGCCGAATGCGTCCCGGGCTTCACCCGCTGGATCCGGGCCAAATCGCCACCGCCCCGTCGCAGGCCCCTCACTGTGGGCAGCGCCCGATTGGCCACCAGCCGAGTCGCAGCACACGGGCCGCTGAGTCGCCGCCTCCCGCCCCAGTCCGCAGGACCGACCCAGTCGATGGGGGAGCACCGCAGCCCCCCCGGCTCAAGGTCTGCAGCCGGTCTCCCCCCCCCCGGCGCAGGGGTCAGAGGGCGCCCCCGTTAGCCCAAACACAGCACCGTGGGTGACTGCGCCGGGCCAGATGTCCAAAGAGCAAGAAGGGGGGGGGGGCCTGCCGCCGGCAACACAATCCAGGCACTGGCCCAGAGCAGGAGCAGTCCGGCGCGGCTTCTCCCACAAGCCGCCGCTGAGGATGTCAGGTTGATGGCGCCGCTCCGCGCGTGGAAGCTGACCCCAGGGCTCGGCGGGACTGCGTCACCTCGAGGATCACCCCAGCAGCAAGTCTCCCGTCGGGCGTCCAGCAGCTGAACCCCCCCCCCCCCCGGGCGCAAGGGCCACAGCGCCGCGGGTGACCCCGCCGGGCCAGATGCGCAGGGAGCAAAGATGGGGGGGGGGGGCACTATCTCTCCGGCTCTGGCGTAGGGCAGGAGTAGTCTGGCACAGCGTCTCTCACAGGCCGTCGCCGTGGGTGGGAGGCTGATGTTGTGGCCTCACGCTTGGAGGCCGGCCCCAGGGTCCAGCAGGACAGCGTCACCTCGGGGGTCCCCCCAACAGCGGATCCCCCGTCGGGCTCCCGGGGCTGGAGGGCGGGGAGGCCAGTGGGAAGCCGCTTCGCAGGCGGCGCCGGTCCGTGGGCTGCAGCGCAGGGAGGGAGCGGTCACCTCAGGTGGGTCTCCACAGCTCGGGCCGATCCACCCGCCGGACAGGGCTCCACCGCTGAGAACCTGGGGAGCACCCCGTGTCAAACTCCGGGGGGGCACTCAGCCTCCGCCGCCCCCCCAACTCACCCGAGGCTGAAGACGGGCACCGGCTCCACTTCGCCGGCGCCTCCAACCACAGGCCAGCCGCCGGCAGTTTTACGGCCTGTACCCCTCGTGCTGCGCCGCGGGCGCTAGTAGAAGGCACCGCCGGGCGAGGAACCAGCCGGGCGCGTCCCGTTCAGCGGCGCCGCTCTCGGACAGCTTATCTCGGCCCCTACGGCCCCAAACCAGCCAGAATTTGCAGCGAGGGTAGGGTAGCAGCCCAGCACCAGGCGACAGTCGGCAGAGCGCAACCAGGACAGCTAGAACGGATGCCAGGCGGATGTGAGGGGTCCATCATCCAGGAGCCTCACCGCGGTGCGGCCATCTTGGCTAGCGCCACCTAGCGCTCTCACCCATGGTTTATATCTTACAGTAGCAGAGAGCTCAGTATGGAGGCTATGAAAAAAATTCACCATATTTGGGTCCACCCCCATCTTGATCAATAATAACCACAGTTTTGATCTATTCACTTAGTCTAACGGATGTGATCTATGTAATCAAATGCCCGTGTATCATGCTATAACATGCTATATGTAGGTCAGACGCGACAAAAGGTAAAAGTTAAAATTCTTCAACACTGCTCGAGGTTTCGCTGTAAGGTGCATGGGGACCCACTGGTTGATCATTTTTATCGCATGCAACACGAAGCAAAGAGCTTGAGATAGTGGGTCCTAGAGAGAATTAATCTGAAAAACAGTTAGTTATAGATTCCTTACCTTAGAATTACCCCCAGGAGTCAGACTGGATCAGGAAAGTTTTTCGTCAGCAGTACCCCTGCGCGTCGGAAGGTGGTGTCTGTCGACTCTGCGTTTGTTGTTTGCGTCGTGGTCGCCAGAATGATTTTGCGGTAGGTACATAGACACCGTCCTCGCGGGCTGACATCAGTTCTTTCTTTTTCCGTGCCAGCAAGCGCAGCAACCGGAGAGAGCGGTACCTCCAGGCACTTTTTGACTGACTTATTCTCTACTTTTGTTGATTTCGTTTTTTGAGTCAGTCGACTCCTGGTGCATGAGGGATGCCCGGCTTCAAGGCTTGCGGTTCCTGTAGCCAACTGATGTCGGTGACAGATCCGCACCGTGGGTGCCTATTCTGCCTGGAGCGCGACCACGACCCCAAGTTGTTCTCCGACTGCCGGACCATGAACCCGAAGTCTTTGCGGGAGCAGTCCCGAAAGCATCTTGAGGCCCGGCAGTCTGCTCCATGCTGCTCGAGGGACCAGGCGCATACCCACCATCATTCTTTTTCCAAGTCTTCGCATTTGGGGTCAGGTAAGTCGAAGCACAAGAAGTCGAAGAAGCATCGTCATTCTTCGACTTCTTCCCGTCCGTTGGCCGACGAGGGATGCAGGTGGTGCCCCACCCGCAAATTCACGTGCGTAGCCCTAAGGGTCGACTCTGGGTCCCCCCCCCCCCCTTTCCGGGACCTGGAGCAACCCCCTACCCAGCTTTGTCAATTTTACCAAGCCATGCACGCCATCTTTGGGCAGCCTGACAACAACAGCGCGCCTTCCGGCCCCGTGTACTCAGCTGGGGACCCTGGGCCTTCGACGCCAGTGGCTCAGGCCTCGGCACTGCAGGGCCCCCGTGGATCCAGGCCTGGATCTAGATCGGCGTCTGTCGACCTTGTTATGCCTCCCCTGGTACCGATTCCATTGGCACCACGTCCGCAACCGATGTCGGCTGGAGACCCCGGAATACACCTCAAGGTAGACACAGAGCCGGACCGCCATCGACCGAAGCCGGATCCGGCGCCAACAGGTACTTTTGTGCCCCTGTTCTACCCTGGCTCTTTGAGACCAGATTGACAGCCAGATGAGTATGAGGAGGACTGGGAGGGGTCTGGTGACCCTCTAACTGACCAGTTGGGTTATGAACAGGGCTGGAAAGAGGAGCTGGGGGAAGCCAGTGGTCTGAATACCTCACCAGACCATAGCTGTAGGAAGGTGGAATCTGACTAAAGGTTGCCCCCAACTTTTTGCCTGGTATTTGAGTGGTTTTTGACTAGTCTGGCTGGGATCCTGCTATCCAGGACCCCAGCCTATCTGCTTTCTCCCTAAAACTAATGTGAAGTACCCTAGGTACAAACTAATTGGATGCTGAGGATGCCCTGACAGTCCCTTGTAGATGGTACCCTAGGTACCCAGGGCATGGGTCCCCCAGTAGGCCTACCAGGGCTGCAGCACTTATTGTGCCACCCTGGGACAGCCATACAAACTGACACCACCAGACCACTACTGTAGTCTGGGTAAGGTGGTGCTCGCACCCCTTACAGGGATATAGGTAGCCTATATCCCACCCCATTACAACACATGTACTCTCATGGGTCACCCCTATGGCAGGCCTTGCTAATCCTACAAGGCAGGGTGCTGAGGTATGTGTGAGGGGGGACCCCTACATGAGTAGGACCTCCCTGCAACCTTCGTAAAATCATTGCTGGGTTGTTTGTAGTGTAGCCATACCATATACTATCAACCGCATTATAAGTCTATCGCGATAACTCGATAACTTGAGAATGGCTACACAGAACCATATCGTGTTTGGTGTCAAACATGTAGGAATCATACCCCCAGTCCAGCCATGGGCATGAGGGTACGATTCCCCCCTGCTAGAGGGGCGATATGGGAAAAGCGGCAGAATTGAGACACCAATTTAAAAGTGCACATGTAGTACAAAATGGCTACTACCCGCCACCCACACGACTCTGGCTGGCTGTTGCTGGGGAAAACCCCAGCCTCGCCAGCTGAACAATAGGGCTCCTGTGACAGGGAGGTGCTAGCATCTCCCCAGACAGGATAATGTGGATTGGAACAGGGTGGGTGCATCAAATGTCCTTTCAGAGTTGCACGTAGGCAGCTGCAGAGCCCTCATTCTGCATACACCGCTTGGAACCGATTCAGGGGCATCCTGCCCCTCGCCCAGGCGGGAAACACACAAAGGGGAGAGGGTGTAGCCATCCTTTCCCGCCTCACCACTCATTGGTGGACACTACTCTGGACACTCCCCTAATCTTGGGGATAAAGGTGAATAACGTGGCCCCAGAGCCTCCGATTAATCTTGAACTTTACAGTCTTGACCTTCGACTTGCTGCTGCCCAGCTGACGGAAGAAATCTCCCTTGGGATAAAGGAGTTATCCCCCGCTTGGCAGGCACCTGAAACACTGCACGTGACCCAGTTGGAACCTCGCTGCTCCTAGACCTTCGACGACTTCCAGTACCCTTGAGGTGGATTTCCAGCGCATCCCAGAGGCCAGTGAGTGTGCTCAACGAGTTTGGGCACCGTGGATCGCGTGGGTGCCGAGATCCCCAATGCCCCAGGACACCGGCCACCTCTTGCGTAGCACACGACCCTGACCAGTGGGGAAGTTGTGCTTTGGCCCGTTTTCGAGCCAACCACTCTACAGCAATTGTGCCAAAGACCAGCGCCCTAGCCCCCTCCGGTGGCTCGTGGGTGCCCTTTTACGCACTCCAAATTGCCGCCTCCCGCGGTCCCTTGTCTCGCGACTTGTGGGCCCCAGCGGAGGTCTATTTCAACAATCAAGAGTTCTCCTGGTTGCTCCAGGCCTGCTCTACAGTCTCCCCAAAGGAGACCTCTCCCAGACCTCGTGGGTCTGTACTGTAGCAGATTTGTTTATCCTTCGTGGGTTGCGGTTGCCAAGGCTTAGTGGATCCAATCCGGACACTAACACCGCAGCGACCCTCATCCGACGTGGGACAGTCGCCCTCCACCAGAACCTGGCCTTCCTTGAAGCCTCCCGGAGCCCGTGGCTGCAGATCCAAGCTACACCACTTCCCACCTGAAGCACCCGACATCGAAGGGCTCTATGCTTTGAGCCTCCTGGTCACTTTGCCGTGACTCAGACTCTGTCCCCTCTGCTTTCAGGTTCTTCTCTACAATCTTCACATCTTTGATCTTCACGGCATCATAGACGCTTTTGGCTAGCAGCACTTTTGAACATTTTCCTATAGAAAATCAGCCCGCGACCCGACATCGAAATCGACCTATGCACCCGGCTTCCCTGAGGCAGGTAACTGTGGTACCTCTGTACTCTCGTGGTAGTGGGCTCCTCAAAAGCTTAAGTCTAAAGTTTTAACTTTGTACTCCTGCTAGAAGTGACTTTAATCTGTGTAATTTCAACCACGACATTCTCCATAGACTATAATAGAGATCCCGATAGCAGCTATTTCCACTGCACGCGCCTCCCGTGGGTCCCCTTCCTCATAACCTGGGGTGGATTCTTAAGGGGCCAGCGATCCTAAATGCCCTAGGCATTGTCTGTAGAATTGTCGTGGTTCTTATACCACTTTTTTGATATATGGTTTGGTCCCCCCCTGGGGCCCAGTGATTCCTGTGCTATTTATTGTGTTTATAAATGCTTGTTTGAATTGTAACTTTGCCACTAGCCTCATAAAGAGACTGTGGGAGTCTGTCTAGAATAAATACATATATTTTATATATATACCTGTGTGGGCTACTCTTTCATTTGGTTATTCAAGAGGTTATTATGGTAAAACAATAAGCTTAATACTCCTTCAAGACTTAGCCTGAAGGCTGCTCTCCACAGCTACCACTAGGATAGCTTTCTTTAAAGGTTGTCTTAAACCTATCATCAATAAGAGTCGAATTGGACTGGTGCAAGGTGTCCCTATTACTAGGAGACCGCATATGCCAGGCCAACTTCTCACAATAGCATGTTGTCTTCTCCAACCGTGGCTACAGAGGAGGCTGTGTCATATGCAGTGGTGTTGCGTAGGGCGGCCGAAGCTCTCTGCCTCAATTTTACCTATGGTGATAGTCCGGACTAACCTCCTGACAGAGGTGCTTCAACCGGCAGTGAGCTCTTCGGAGCCCCTGCTGCCGTTTAATGAAGCCCCAACGGACATCCTTTTGGGCACCTGGTCCAGGCCCAACACAGGGGCTCCTGTGGACAGGATGATTGCCTGACGCCACAGCCCGGCCCCAGGCGACCCCACTTTCTTCTCCCAAAACCCCACCCCTGAGAGCTTGGTGGTCCAAGCCTTCACTTCCAAGGGCGCATTCCCTACCGCTCCACCTGATGGGGAATCCAAAAAGCTGGACCATCTTGGGAAGAAGATGTTTTCTTCCTCCAGCTTGGGACTGTGGCTGGCAAACACCGCATGTCTATTGGGCCATTAGGCCCACTCCGTGTGGGACACGGTTGCACAAGTGCGGCCTCAGTGCCTGGAGGAGGCCCGGGCGTACTCTCTCTCTCGAGCAGTTGCCGAAGGGAGAGACGCAGTGAAGTTTACCATCCGCTGTTGGCTGGATACCGCCGACTCACTAGGCAGGACGATTTCCACGTTGGTAGCCCTTCGATGCTACACCTGGTTGAGGTCGACTGGATTTTAAGGGGATGTTCAATCCACCCTGATGGACATGCCCTTTGATAGCCATCGCCTATTCGGTGACAAAGCAGACAACGTGCTGTAGCGCTTTAAGGACTCTCGGGCTAAGGCCAGGTCCTTGGGCCTCTCCACCATCCACCCTGTGCAGTCTGCTTTTCGCCCCTTTTGTGGCTACGGAAGGGGTGCCCCGCCATGTCCCGCCTAGAGCCACAGGTCAGCGCAAGCTGTTCAGCCACTGCGCAGCCGGGGACGTGGGAACCACGACCTTGGTTCTGGGGGCCAGTGGGCGGGCCACTCTACCACAGCCCCATCTGCAACAGTCTCCGAACCCTCCTAGTCCGACCTTTCAGGGCCACCAATCGCCAGTAGGCGGCACGATTCGCCATCACCTCCCCCACTGGTGCACCATCACGTCGGACAGGTGGGTTATGCAAATAGTCCAAAGGGGCTACTCCCTCCCCTTCGAAATTACCCCTCCAGCCTTGCCACCTCAGTACCCTCGCATGTCGGTGGATCATCTGGTATTTCTCCAACAGGACGTTTTGGCACTCTTGGCCAAGGGGGCCATCAGTGGTGTAGCTAGGTGGGGGCGGACTGCCCCAGGCGGCATAGGTTATGGGGCAGCAGCCGGTCCCCCTTCCCCCTCTCTTACTTGCGGCTGTAAGAATCTGCATTAAGCCTCCCCCCCCCCCCCCCTCCTCCGATGCCCCGCTCTTACGTGCGGCCATCACGGCTACATGAAGCACCAGCATCTCCCTCTCCCCCGCTTTTTGATTAGGCCGCGGGCGGCAGATGCAGTGTCCGCCACGGGCGGCCTAAGGCCTTGCTACGCCACTGGGGGCCATGGAGCGAGTTCCTGTCCCAGAAGTAGGTTGTGGTTGCTATTCTCCCAACTTTCTGGTGCCCAAGAAGGACAAAGGCCTGCGTCCTATCTTGGATCTCAGGGAAGGAGAAGTTCAAAATGTTGACAATAGCTCAGGTCCTGTCTGCCCTCGACCCTGGAGACTGGATGGTAGCGTTGGACTTGCAGGACGCTTATTTTAACATCCCCGTCCTGCCAGCCCACCGGTGTTACCTGCGGTTCACGGTAGGCCACGAGCATGCTCCGGTTACCGTGCTCCCCTTTGGCCTTACCAGCACCCCTCGGGTGTTCACGAAAGTGATGGTGGTGTTCGCTGCTCTTTTGCACAGATCAGGGGTTCCAGTCTTCCCCTATCTCCTCGACTGGCTGTTGAAGGCAGGCTCGCCCCAGGCTGTCGTCTCCTACCTCCAGACTACGGCCGACCTCTTGCATTCGCTGGTGTTTTCTGTCAACGTGTCGAAGTCACACCTGACTCTCTCTCAGGACACGATGCAGTTTTGGGTCTATCCTCCCGAACAGCGAGTCCGGGATATTTGGGCCATGATTCCGATCTTTCAGCCTCTATCTCGGGTTTCGGTCAGGATGACCCTCCGGCTAATGGGCCTGATGGCCTCCTGCATCCTACTGGTGGACCATGCCAGATGGCATATGCAGGCTCTGCAGTGGGACCTGAAGTTCCTCCGGCGGAGTCCGGGTTCCACATCAACTTTCTGGAGCTTCGGGCGATTCGACTTGCACTCAAAGCATTCCTTCCCACTGTCCGGGGAAGAGTAGTGCAGGTGTTCAAGGACAACACCACTGCCATGTGGTACTGCAACAAACAAGGCGGGGTGGGGTCGTGGACCCTATGTCAGGAGGCCCTCCGCCTTTGGACATGGCTGGAACATCGGGGCATTTCCCTGGTGGTTCAACACCTGGCAGGTTCCCTGAACGCCAGGGCAGACTAACTCAGCCACAGGTGCATGATGGATCACGAATGGCGTCTTCACTCTGAGGTGGTGCAAGGTCTCTTTCGACAGTGGGTCCCCTTTCCGCCTCTTTCTGAGGTTCTCTTGTTCTTCCTTTCTTTGGCCCAGCAGGGTCTCTTCTCTGGGCACACTCAAAGGTTCCCTCTCGACCATTTCAGCCTTCCTTAGGCTTCCTGATCAGCCTTCTCTTTTCAATTCCCCTGTTGTAAATTGTTTCCTTAAGGGCATTACTCCTCTTTTTACTCCTGTTCCCTTCGTAATGCCCCAGTGGAACTTGAACTTGGTTCTTACATATCTTCTGTGCGCTCCCTTTGAGCTGCTACATAACTGTCCTCTCAGGCTTCTAACTTTGAAAACTGCCTTTCTGGTGGCCATCACCTCTTTCTGGCTGTTCATCCGGACAAGGTCGTCCTCGGGGCTAGACCTTCCTTTCTTCCCAAGGTGGTTACTTCTTTCCAGATTGGCCAAACCATCACTTTGCCCACCTTCTTTCTACCTCCGCATCCTTCAAAAGAGAAAGAAAGGCTTCACCGTCTGGATCCAAAACGACTGCTTTCCTTCTACTTGGACCGCACCAAACAATTCCGTTTGGACGACCAGCTCTTTGTTGGTTATGTGGGCGCTAAGAAAGGTTGGGCCGTTGTGGTAAATATTTAAATTACCTGTACTATTTTTTTATGCGGTAAAGTCTAGTAAGAATAACTCAGTCAAAATAAGAGGCAGAATCCGTGGTATTAGAGGTTCTAAAAAGGACTTTATTCCTTACAAAGGAATTATAGTTCGAACCAGGCAATCTTATTCCATCACCACAAAGGTTCAGGAAGGGATAGGCAATACATTATTGGCAAGTAACAATATATATATAAAAAGCATTGCATTAAGACAGATGCAGGAGGCGTAACAGCTGATAATACAGATAAGAATACACATACGTAATGAAAATAGGCGTAAATACAGGCGTATACTAGAGACGTCATTTAAAATGATGTCACAAGTGGGTGGATCCATAAGAGAATCCTGCAGTGTCAGCAGAAATATTTGGCAGAGATGCGCGCGCAGCCGCATGACGTGTGATTGACGTACAACTAGAGGGTGAAGGGAACTTGACATTTGGCCCTACATGTGGAGACAGAAGTCTGGGGTGTCAGGACAACCTAGTCCTAAATCATATCTGATATCTTGTGTTTAAGGAACTATATTATCTGGAAGGAAAGGTCTTCTCGGACAGATCCTATTCTATACTGACTGTTAGTGCGTGTACAAGCGTCTATGTGTCTACATGCGATGCGAGGGGCAGGCATCTTCCATAGTAACAGGGGCTATGAATTACTTGCAAAAAGACAGCGAGGCCGGGCCCTTTGCTCAGTAGCTGGAAGGATATTTACCTAAACTACTAGACAGGAATGCATTGGATGAGGAGCGGAGCAGATAACTTGAAGGCTGAATACAGTTTTTGGCAGGCAACAGGCCGCGTCAGGCACCGTTAGCCGCGCAGGGAGTAAGACAAAGTTCATGGACACGGGTGCAGGTCCAAGCTGGAGCATTTCAGAGGCAGACGAGAAAAAGGCTTGATGGCAGAATTCAGGGCCTACTCGCCTGAACTACAAAACTAGAAAAGTGAACCACATAAAGTCGGTGGCCTTTCATACTTAGGAATGGAATATTCGACCCATTCATGGCGGATCTGAAAGAGGGCATGTTGACGTTGGACGCACATGTATTTGCGTCTTTATAGCTGGAACTGGAGGGAACATACATGTACTTATAGCATGTACATGGAGCCGTTGGGGTCTAAGATAGGGGACACAATTGACCATAAAAATTCATATTTCCACATTCCCTCCTTGTCCCCTACAGACCCTCATGAAATATCCATCTTCATCAATCCATCAATCTGTTCATATAGCATCATTTGTTCTTCTTTCTTCTTCCGGGATCTCGAATGAAAATTTGAAGGTGGGATACACGATGTGGCACATAGACCACAAATCGCTGGCCCACATTGTAGACACAAGCAGCAACTGAATAGTATGAGAAAGCCAATACCTAGGAAGGATAGGATCCTCCATCCCCAGGCTGACAACACGCTCCAGAACCAACCGGACCAAGTCCAGGTGCCTGGATTCTGGTGTATCTGGCTTACGATCTTATGAAGTCGAGTTATGGCTTTATATACTGACGGCGCGTTTTCTGGTATGAAAACACAGCAACTTGATCCGATGACCCTACAAGCTCCGCCCCTATCGGCCAGAATGACGTCAAGGACATGACGATTTAGGAGAACAACAATCCGCATCGCAGACTGCTCCTCTGTTAAGTTGCCCAAGGCGGAAGTGGTTTCATTCACTACTGCTTCAAGGGTTCTAGTTAATCTACGTATCAGCTTACTATTAGTGACTGTACCTATGTAGGGAAAGAAACCTTTATTGAAATCTGTGTATTTCTCCCATGCTGTTTCAGTGTAGTCGACAATCGGGAGATCTCTCTGCTGTCTATTGTGTACTAAATGGGTGTTCCTATGATAATCAGGCGGGGCTAGGAAAACAGGTGGCAGAAGGAATGCAATGTAACAGGTACCATCCCAATCTAGGGGTAGGCGTATGTATGCGGTGTGACCACAGATGAAGTAGGAGTGACGAGAAGCTCTAAATGTAGACTCGCCTTTATCACTGAATTCTATTACAGTGGTACATTTACTATGGCCCATGTGTATTGAACCATTCTTTCTTACACATAATTCGCCTCTAACTGGAAATACTGACATAGTGGGCAAGACTGATGTGGCTTCGGATTCAACATTCAGGATCATGAGATTAAGTGTAAAGTTACCTAATCCATATACTTCATTTTCTAGATCAGTTCCTGTTCTTTTGGGAAGTCCCTCCTTGTTAGGGTAGCAGACTTTAAGTAAAACCAGGTTCAGGTTTCCCCATACCCAATTGTCTTGATAAACTACTGTATTTGAGTCTAGGGAATTAATCAAACTAAACCACGCTCCACAGGAGCCATTGTGTGTGAATGGATACGGAAAGAGGGGCAGAACTCCCTTGTATTCCTGATAGGGAGGAAGTCGGCCACATATCCAACAATTTGTAGCATTGCTGATCTGATGAGAATGATGTAACATACTAATGAAGGTGTTGTTGCGCAGCGCAAATCTATAGGACAACTCATGCGGGGGTAATTCGCTAAAAGAATGTTCGGCAGTAGCATTGAAAGCACGCTTGGAAATAGGGTAATACATGTGTAATAATATACTGGAAATAATAATCAGAAGACTTAGAAAAAACATAATTAACAATGTCACTATGCAGTGACTACGAAGTGATTTACAGTACGCATGTTTCTGTCTATTTCTCTCTCTATTTCGGTCTAGAGGATACATGTCAGAGACAAATTCAACCAATTCACCTTGGAGAGGACTTAAACAATCAAATTGTCTGACTTGCTAGACCTTAGTTTCAGTTTATAGTTTTCACTCTTGGTTTTTTCAACCAGAGGTAGTTTTGAATCAGTCTGTGAGGGAATGCAGGGCTGAGGGTTCACATCGGACGGTAGTCCATGAAATTTTTTGATGTGGCTCGAGTGCAACCACCCTTTACGTCCCTCAATCTTCACGGCTGTCCTTGTGGTCAATAAGACGAGCTTCGGCGACTGCCACCGAGGCTCCAGCTGGCTCCTCCTGTCAAAATTCCTCACAAACACGAGGTCCCCCGGAACCACGTCGTGGGGCTTCACCTCAGTGTTGTCGGGAAAAGCTGCAGCTACCTGTGAACGACAAGATTGTAGTGCAGACATCAAGGAAGCCAGGTAATCTGTCAGCATATTACAGTCGACATCAGTGATTTTACGAGGTATAGGCGTCCCCCACATATTTGGTGGTCTGCCGAAGATCACCTCATACGGGGATAGCTCTGTTCGAGAATGTGCTACCATTCTCATGTAAAAGAGCGCAACTGGTAAGGCTACTATCCAGTCGACACCTTTTTCTCTACATACTTTGGACAGTCTAATTTTTAGAGTTTGATTATGTCGTTCCACTAGACCTGCTGCCTCGGGATGTCGGACACAGTGGAATTTCCATTGGTAGCCTAACAGAAGTGAAACATGTTTCATTAGCTCGGATGAGAACGGCTGGCCATTATCTGAGTACACGATACGGGGCAAACCATACCGTGGGAAGAATTCTCGAACTAACTGTTTGGCAGTAGTCGGAGCAGTGTAATCTGAGACGGGATACGCCTCTGTCCACCGGGAAAGAGCGCATACAACTACGAGGACATATTTGAATCCTCGACAACGTTCCATCTGGATATAATCCATCTGGAGGACTTCAAAAGGGTGATCGGGGGGTTGAAATCCACCCTGGTCTACAGGTACGCCTTATCCTGGATTGAACTGACAACAAATCATACAGGTACGTACTTTCTGTTTAGCTGCTGCTCGTAAGTGTTTATTGAACCAAATGTGTTGAATACTGTCTAGCATAGCTTTCTCTCCTAGGTGCGCTGGACTATGTATTGTGTTAATGATGACCTGAACCATTGAGTCGGGGAGAAACCATATAGATTTTCCCTTCGTCATCCATCCTTGATCCGTTTGGATCCCTCCTAATTCAGTCCATCTCTTTATTTCTTCTGGTGTAGCATGTGTCTGTATGTCAATTACATCAAGGGTGGGATCCTTAACGGTCATGCAGTGTGTTGGTGTCGGAACTATTGTTTTTGTCGTGTCAGTTGGATGAGTCTGATTCTGAGCAGTCTGTTTAGCTGTTCTGTCGGCTAGGTCGTTACCCTGAGAAATAATGTCCGTCACTTTCGTATGGGCTTTGCACTTCATGATAGATATTGAAGTAGGCAGATGTATTGCATCTAACAGAGCTTGTATAAGGGGACCGTGCTGGATGTGGGCACCGTGAGAAGTTAAATAACCTCTCTCTCGCCAAAGTACGCCGAAGTCATGGACGACTCCGAATGCATAACGTGAATCTGTGTATATGTTGACTTTCTTATTTTTGGCTTGAATACAGGCTTGTGTCAGAGCGATGAGCTCTGCTGCTTGAGCTGACAAGGTATCGATATAATTTGTTTCAATAATTTCAGTATCTGTTGTGACTGCATAAGCGGCCACTAACTCTCCTGTATTTGTTCTCATGCATGAACCATCTACATATAATGTCAGGTCTGGATCTGATAATGGAATATCTGTCAAGTCTTGTCTGGGTTTCGTCGTAATAGTAATAACTTCAATGCAATCATGTGCCAATGGGTCTGTTCCATTTAATGGCAACAGTGTGGCAGGATTTAATGTACTACAACGTCTGATTTCTATGTGTGGCTGGAATAATGTTAATTCATAACCCGTCAGTCTTGCTATAGTCAAGTGTTGTGTTTGGGTCCGGTTCAGGAGAACCTCTACTGCGTGTGGTACTTGTACTGTCAATTGATGTCCTAACACTATGGCATCGCTTTGTCTGATTGCTAAAGCTGTTGCTGCGACTGATTTCAGGCACGCAGGAAGAGCCTGAGCTACGGGATCTAATGTACTAGAAAAATAAGCACATGGCTTGTGTGATCCTGCTTGTTCCTGCGTGAGTACTGACAAAGCAGTACCTTCACGTTCTGTAACAAAAAGTGTAAAACGTTTGCTGTAACATGGCGTTGCTAAAACAGGTGCTTGGCATAAAGCTTTCTTTAATTTTTCAAAAGCTTGTGTATGTTCCTGAGTCCAAGGGAGGACAGTCGGTGTCGCTGCCTCCTGTGTTGTCAACTGAATGAGTGGTTTAGCTAAAAATGCATATTGGGGGATCCACTTCCTACAGTACGAAGTGAGGCCTATGAAGGCCCGTACCTCCTTTTGTGTCTTGGGTGGTGGCATGTTTACAATTAACTGGATGCGATCAGGTGTGAGCTGTCTCCCCCATTTGGACAGCAAGTGCCCTAGGTACACAACTTGCTGGACACAGAATTGTAGTTTCGAAGGGGACACTTTGTGCCCCTTGTCGGCTAAGAAATGTAAAACCGTCAGTGATGCTTTTTCACATTCAGGTTCGCTTCGTGCGGTGATCAGCAGATCATCGACGTATTGAAGCAGGGCAGTGTTAGCTGGCATGTGAATACTGTCAAGTTCTCTTTTCAGTGCTTGGCTATAGATGCTGGGGCTTTCTGTGAATCCTTGAGGTGCGCGTGTGAATTTAAAACTTCGTCCATTTAAACTGAATCCGAACAAATATTGGCTTTCCGGATCGATTGGGACGCTAAAGAAAGCGTTCTTGAGATCAATTACAGTAAAGAACGTTACGTCTGAATCTATGGCCGTTAATAATGAAGAGATATCTGGGACCACGGGGTATTGTGGTACAATGCATTTATTTAATTCTCGCAGATCAATAACTAATCGATATACTGGTGGTGCTTTTGGATCAGTTCGTTTAAGAATCGGAATTATCGGGGAATTACATATATTGGAGTCGGTTTCTACAACCACTCCTTGTGCGATGAGCTCGTCAATGATTTGCAGTAAAGCCACAACAGCATCTGGCGGTAATTTGTATTGTCGCATTCGTGGTAGTACCACTCCTGTTTTGAGTGTGACTCGATATGGTGTAATGTGCATACAACCTACATCAGTGGGGCCTTGTGCCCATAAATGTGCAGGTAGATTCTGTAACCGGTGATCCATGTCTCTAGACACGTAGTGACCCTTAAAGTCACGCAAAAAGAGTCGCACTCCTTCCGGAGAACAACATATTACAGCTCCTAGAGCTTTCAATGTTTTTATACCTAACAAGTTTTCTGGACATGATTTCGTAAGCAATAGATCTGTAGTCCGTGTTAATGGACCGACTGTAAATGCAAGTGGTTGCGATACTTCGTTAATAGTAGGCTTTCCTGAAAAACCAAGGGAAATATTTTGTGAGCCTGAGAGGGGTGCCCCTGGGACTTCGCTGTGACTGATAGTGGTTCTGCTTGCCCCTGTATCGAGTAGAAACTTTCTGTCTTTCCCGAATACTTGACTCTGTACGTAAGGACCCTCTTGATCTACGGGAACCTCGATAAGGGGTAGGCCACCTTCCCTCTCTAGGCTATTTCATGTGTAGCGTTGATACTCTGGATAGTCATTTTGTGCATACTGGTACATTTGTTGGGTCGTGTTTTGTATTGCAGCAATAGGCTGTGGCTGTTGTTGTGGTTCGGTCTGTTGTGCAGCTGGCAAAGGCTGTATATTCTGAGGTACTTGTTGTTGGATCTGATCCTGTCTAGGCGGACGTGGTCTCTCTTTTGTTATACCCGTAGAGATATTATGTTTCAAAACTGCGCAATCGTGTATATAATGACCTGGCTGTTTACAATAGTTGCATGTCCCTCTAACAGGACCTACTGAATCATTGGACTGTGTCATACCCTTTTTATGACCGTCAGCTGGAACTGACTGAGCAACAAGCATTTTCATTTTCGTGTCTTTCATACGTTTTTGTTCATGTTCTTGTTCTTCTCTAATTCTATTGTGATGATATTGTAACATTTGTAACATCTGTGACGGTGTGTTACCTTGCCAAGTACTCTCGAATTTTAATACTCTACTCTTAACTTGGGGCAGGGAATTTTCAACTAATTTTGTCACAAACAGATGTGGATACGACTCACTACTTGCTTTTATGCCACTATTAATACCAAAACATTTTTTAAATCGGGAATAGAAATCACTAGTGTCTTCATCTTGTTTTTGTTTACAGGCTGAGATTGCACCCCAATCTTCCTTTTTCGTAGTTAATAAACGTGGTAGTACCTGCACTAATAATCCTGGTAATGCTGTAGTCCTTTCCCCAAGCCCTGAACCTGCAGCTCGGGCCTTTTCTTCGTTTTCTAATGCTGTCCAATCTATCTTTTGGTCTCCCACCTCCCATTCCTTTTCTTTGAGTTTCTCGTAAATACCGGCGGGTAATAGGACTTTTAATATTTTCATAATGTCAGGGTAAGTATACTCTCCCATGAGTAACATGTCTTTTATCTCACGGTGGAAACCTGCTGGGTCTTTGTCATGGCTAGGTACTACTTTCTTCATTTCTAATAATTCAATTTTAGTTATGGGCGCATACACAAACACGCGTTTAAAATTATTGTCCTCACCTCTTATTGGGTGCACTTCGCGTAAGGGATTCTGTCCGTCTATGTGATACGTTTTTCTTTCCAACTTGGGGGGAACTAAAACATGTTCTGGGCATACGAAGACAATGTACTGATGTCGATATTCTAGAATTTCTTTAATTAAATCAGTACCTGAACCTCTCCATTTATTCGTGAGTAATTCCATCAGTATATCAGGTAGGGGACCAGGATCGGAGTGTTGGCTTCTATATAATATAAGGAGGTGTTGTATCATGTATATACCAGCTAAACGCTGTTCGTCTGGGGTAAGATTCAAAACCGTGTGTGCCAACGCATCATCACTGTATTTTTCAGAACTGTCAGCCCATTGTACCGCTGACCTGGCTAATTCTTGTTCATCCATAGAATCGAGCATTTGATACCCCCTTCGATCTCGGAGTAATTTATCAGCAGCCTGGAATAAGTGTTCAGGGGACTTAGTATTTAACATAGGGGCTTGGAAATGTCTGTTATATTCTGGACGTATCGGACGTGTCGGGTCATTAAAGTATCTGGTATTGTTACAAGGTCTTCCCCTACCTACATAGGCTATCGTTTCTAATTGTCCTGTGGGCATGTCTGATTCTTCCTCCTCCTCTCCCTCTGATTCAGTTTTGTCTGCCTCCATTCTGGCTTTATGTGTTCGTTCTACTTCTTTGCGGATCTTTCGGCACATAGCTGCTATACATGTCTGTTTATCATGTTTTCCCTCGGATATATTCTGACCCCATCGGGTAAGTACTTGCATTTCATCCTGGTCTACCTCGGACCTATCTCTGTCTCTGATCAAGCAGTTTATGAAGAAACGTAACAGTTGTCTCTGTATATCCGCTTTCTGGTATTCCATGGCTTCGTCAATACTTTCAGGGCCTTGCCCTGTTTGGACAAAGCGATATATATTGTCTAAATGTTTAATCATTCCTGGTAGCGTCGTTAAATATAGTGAAGCCCGTCGTATACGTAGTGATGATAGCAGCATTCTATCATTTTTACCGGGCACTGGATCATATCTACAATCTACAAGATGTTCCTTAAACATGTCGGACGTTGCTTTTTGGGGTGTACGTTGGTTTGCTAAATCTCTAAGAGACGATTTACTTCGTGATGGTGGCGTGGCAAAAATCGCTGTCACACCTTCTGAGGTGCTAGGCACAAAAGGATTTGTGGGGTATAAGGTAGAGACTGTGGATGCAGGAAAAGCGGTGGAAACAGATGGACCTGTGGGATTGTGCGGAGGAGTTTGTTGTTGCGGATGTGGGGGCGGATGATCTCGGCGTTGAGCACCATCGACAGGTGGCGTGTGTGGTGGACCATTAACATATTCTGGAGCTACATCGTCTAAATAGGAGGAAAGGAAAATATCTTTTGCGGTCTTGGGATGTGCTTTAATCGGGAGTAATGGGGTTGGCAAATCTTTCGGTACTTCCGGGGTGGCCTTAGGTAAACCTTCGGCCAAAAGAGGATACATACCATTCATAAGAGTGTTTCGTTGTCTGTCTACTTGTTCTGTTTTTACTCGGATACCTTCCTCAACTAATACGTTTTCTCGGGCTCTATTTGAGTTCTCCCTACTTTTCTCTTCCAGTCTGAGCGCTTTCTCTGTACGCCTATGCGATTCTTTACGCCATAACTCAATAGCATCTTTCTGTGACTGTCTGGCTTTCTTTTTCCATAATTCTTCTTCTACTCTCATGATGCAATCTGCATCCCATGTCCCAGCTGCGGGCCACCTCTGACTTTCTGCTAGATCCTTGGTGTAGTCCACCCATAAGTCAAGATATAATACGGCATCTAGGCCATGTTTATGATACATAAAATACCCTGGAGTGTCCCTAGGTGGAATGGGAACAGCTTCTTCGAGTACTCCTTTTCTAGTTTTGATCTGTCTTAATTTTGAAAAGAACGGCATCTTTAAACCTTGTTACTTGATTCTTCCTTGAACCGGACTTGAACACAATGAATACAAAAAACACAATAATAAACACTCATTCATACCACAAGTTTTGAACACCGTAAAACATTTAACATTTAACCTTTAACGAACAATGATAATTTAGAAGAAAACTAGTTACTGACATAATACTAATACTAGATGATATTGAATTATATACATGAACATACTGGATATACTGCTAAACAGTACAGATACACTGCTAAAACAGTGCAGACCGGATCTGTGTACCCAAACCCGTCAGGACCGGCACGAATTAATGTGCACGTCTAACTGCCTCCCCAGCAACGGTACTCACCGGGTAGCACGGAACGGAAGGCCTCGGAACTGAACTGAACTGGACCGGACTGGACTCGACTGGACTCGACTCGGAACTTGGTGGGCCTCTGTATACCTCGGATCTTGCTCTCTCAGCTAGGCTCTGGTCGGGATACTTCGCACTTCTCACCGCCTCGTCTGGGTGTTGATCGCAGCCTCAGTCACCCCCGCTTGGCCGGAGGGAGATACAGGAAATCCTGCGGGTACGCGTTTTTGTCCGTCCAGCTGTGGCAGGAGACCGGGCCTGCAACGCACCTCCAGCGCGTGAGATGAGAAAGTGTCCCTGTTCGGGCGCCAATTTATGTGGTAAATATTTAAATTACCTGTACTATTTTTTATGCGGTAAAGTCTAGTAAGAATAACTCAGTCAAAATAAGAGGCAGAATCCGTGGTATTAGAGGTTCTAAAAAGGACTTTATTCCTTACAAAGGAATTATAGTTCGAACCAGGCAATCTTATTCCATCACTACGAAGGTTCAGGAAGGGATAGGCAATACATTATTGGCAAGTAACAATATATATATAAAAAGCATTGCATTAAGACAGATGCAGGAGGCGCAACAGCTGATAATACAGATAAGAATACACATACGTAATGAAAATAGGCGTAAATACAGGCGTATACTAGAGACGTCATTTAAAATGATGTCACAAGTGGGTGGATCCATAAGAGAATCCTGCAGTGTCAGCAGAAATATTTGGCAGAGATGCGCGCGCAGCCGCATGACGTGTGATTGACGTACAACTAGAGGGTGAAGGGAACTTGACATTTGGCCCTACATGTGGAGACAGAAGTCTGGGGTGTCAGGACAACCTAGTCCTAAATCATATCTGATATCTTGTGTTTAAGGAACTATATTATCTGGAAGGAAAGGTCTTCTCGGACAGATCCTATTCTATACTGACTGTTAGTGCGTGTACAAGCGTCTATATGTCTACATGCGATGCGAGGGGGCAGGCATCTTCCATAGTAACAGGGGCTATGAATTACTTGCAAAAAGACAGCGAGGCCGGGCCCTTTGCTCAGTAGCTGGAAGGATATTTACCTAAACTACTAGACAGGAATGCATTGGATGAGGAGCGGAGCAGATAACTTGAAGGCTGAATACAGTTTTTGGCAGGCAACAGGCCGCGTCAGGCACCGTTAGCCGCGCAGGGAGTAAGACAAAGTTCATGGACACGGGTGCAGGTTCAAGCTGGAGCATTTCAGAGGCAGAAGAGAAAAAGGCTTGATGGCAGAATTCAGGGCCTACTCGCCTGAACTACAAAACTAGAAAAGTGAACCACATAAAGTCGGTGGCCTTTCATACTTAGGAATGGAATATTCGACCCATTCATGGCGGATCTGAAAGAGGGCATGTTGACGTTGGACGCACATGTATTTGCGTCTTTATAGCTGGAACTGGAGGGAACATACATGTACTTATAGCATGTACATGGAGCCGTTGGGGTCTAAGATAGGGGACACAATTGACCATAAAAATTCATATTTCCACACCGTGCAAAAACGGACCATCTCCAGGTGGCTTGATCTGTGCATCAAAGCTTGCTATTCTTTGGCAATGAAGGAGCCTCCAGTGGGACTGTGCGCCCATTCCGCAGCTACCACTGCTTTGGGACGGGAAGTCCCCCTTAATGACCTCGGTCAGGCAGCTACGTGGGCATCGCTGCACACGTTCACCAAACACTACTGCCCTTTGAGAGAGTGCAAGTGGATGCACTTGCTTGACACAGTCTACCTGGGTCGTAATAAATCGGAGGAAATATCCAGACATGTTGCCTTTCTGAATTCAGGATAAGTTAGTCGATACCCCAACCGCCCCTCTCTCTTGACCTTTTGACCGGTAGGCGCCTATATTAAAGCTTAGGTTTAATGTGGGTTCAAATGGTGGGTGCATGCTGCATGCCTCTGCCACTGAGAAATGTCTAAAAACCTCTGTTAGGCTTGGAGTGGTAACATGTATAGGTATAAAATGTGTTTAACTTTTTATACCCTTATAATGATTGGCACGTGTTAGTAACATTTGCACTAAACTTGTGCTCTGAAATGCACAATTCTGTATCAGCCTTTAGGGCTTACATATGCAGCTTGTATGTGAATAGTAATGGTAAAATGTGGTTACTTCCATGTTTTGCTTATGTATGCACCATATTATGTGCTTGTCACTTGTAATCTTGTGAATTTTCACTTGAGTATACAACACAAGTACGTCACGTACATGTACTTATTTGCTTAGCTGCATGATTTTATGTGCTGCCAAAGTCACTTGTTAACATGTAGTTCACCAGTGTTCTCCATTCTAGAATGTAAATAGATCGCGTGAGAACATAATTTATTTATACTTAATTGCTTAGCAGATGGTTTAATGTGGTGCTAAATTCATTGTTTGCCTTCTCTTGGTAGGATTTTTTACCTTTCCACATCGTGTTAATGTACTTGATTGCATAGCTGAATGTTTGGTATGCTGCTTAATTCATTTGGTTACCTTCTCCTTCCGGAATTCTAATTCAATACACCACTGAGAAAGTTGACTTTGTTGAGCGAGCAGTTGCGAAATGTCTGTCAGAGCACGATCCTTCACGCATTCCCCTTCGTCTATCGGCTGTCAAATAGGACATTGGCCGTAACAGCCAGGATTGACCGCACTGGTGACGTGCGTCCAAATATATGAAACATATCTGTCCAAGCGCGATCCGTCACGTTCTCGACCAGCTGTTCACTAGAATGCTGATGTTCACATGCCGGCTCCAGGATTGGCCGCACAGGTGACGCGGTGTGTACGCTCACATAGCGGCCGCTTTAAAAAAATAAATAAATAAATAAAATAAGCGTTGCGATGTTCGTATACTGACCAAGTGATAGTTCACTGGTCACCCACCTCCGTATTAAAATAAGCACAAATGGCGTAATATTTCAATCACTGGCACTAAGAATCCTTCATTACACAGGCTGTATTCATGGTTTGTTTCTAGTCCTTAGGAAGACCCATTGTGATGTTGTTTATGAACACATTTGAGTGGATCGAAAGGTCGACAATACGAATAGGTGTTCCGTATTAATAACTAACATACCTACTGCCAAGAAATGATATGTTTGAACAGACTAAAGAGCTCTAAACGGACACCATATTGAGTGATTCTTGTATATCGTCAATTGTTTATCATGTTGTATTACTTTTTTGTGACCACGTTTTCGTATGTCACTGTTCTATGTTTATTATTATTTTTGTTGTACAACAGTCCTGTGTCTGTGAGGTGTAGCACTTTGCATTTCTGCATTATATGAATGTTAATATATGGAGAGAATACATTTATCTGTGCCTATGGTACTTCTCTATTTAATTTGTTGTGCTTTAAGTCATTTATGTGTCATGCCATTCATTGGGCACGTTTCAGTTAATTGGACCAGAATACTCACAGCGTAGAGGTAATTGTTGTCTTCCCTACAGAACCAGCTGTTGTATAGCAGCATCAGAAGTAGGTCATGATTGTTATTCCTGCTACTTTCTGGTGCCCAAGAAGGATGGAGGCCTTTGTCCTATTCTAGACCTGCGCCTTCTCAAGTTCTTCCTGACAAAGGAGAAGTTCAAATGGTTCACATTAGCTAAAGTCCTGTCTGCCATCAAGTTTGGAGACTGGAGGGTAGCGTTCGACTTGCAGGGCTCAATTAATTTTATGCCACAGCCGTAGCGTTGTAGAATCCCTTTGTGGATTAACAGTGAAAATGCACTGAGTTTCTCTTGGTTGAAGATTAGAAAAGCGGGACAGCGCTCCGCGTGTAGATTAAGAAAAAGCACGTCAGTCAGCTTGATCGGGTACATTGTACCCGATCAAGCTGACTGACGCGGCTGTGGCGTAAAATTAATTGAGCCCCTCTGGCCTATCTACATACCCCATTGGATTGACAGCCTGTCCTCACATTGAGTACCCGGACGGGTCCTCGTGTGAGTAAATCTTTTTCCTCTATTCTTCACGTGTGACACATCATTTTCACAAGGCTGCGCAATCATAAATTCAGATGTCCCTTCATCAATAGTCCTGAAGAGACCCCACATTGTTTTGAGGGTCGAAACACAGTCGACAAACAGAAGAAGCGAACCATTTTCCCAGCACATATTATTGTATATAGCTGCTGTTCACATGGAATTATTTTGATAATGGTCGACTTGTACAAACTGTGGAAACCTTGTATATAATATTCACATTGTCACTTAGGTTTAGGCTCCCTTTGTCACTTGGGACACTATGCACAAATGTTGTTTTGATGTATAATGTTTACTCCTAACTTTATTGTTTGAAAAATCCATAAAATATACTACACTGGAATCGGTGTGTTAGTGGTTCCTCCGCGCTCTGCCATTATCTAACCCTCTATATTGCGATTGTGCTTATGTATCATAACCTCATAGTATATTATTCCACAGGAACCACTGTTTTTTCTATATATCAAAGGTATCGCTGGCACCACTGGACAAAGACCCCCCCCCCCCCCCCCCCCCCCCAACACCTCTCGAGGACATAGCCTCCCCCTGCCCCAGGCACTGTTTTTGTGGGCAGAAGGAAAATTAGCTATGCTTGAGGCACTACTGGGGTGGCACTACTGGGGCGGATCAGCCACAGGACTAGATGTCCATTGGCTACTAGTCCTCACACCCACTAACACTCTCTAAATCTAGGATTTAAGGGGCACTCCAGAAACCAGAACCTTAGATTTGATGTAATATCAAGAAAAGACCCATTTCTACGACGAGGCAGGACTCCATGAAGAGAGGCGCTAAGCTCTGCACCTGTGGCAGTGACCCTGTACCTGCTGGATTTTGACTCGACTAAGTCAGGAGGCCTGTTCCAAAAGGAAGGTGAACCCCTCTGCGAACTCTAGACTTCACATGAACTCTCTTGGGCTAGAGGAACTGTCCCCTTAAGTCTGCAGGGACAAACTGCAAAATCCACATCCTTGAAATCCTTTTCCCCGAGCCATTCGGCATGGCCACTCAAAGTCCTGGGCAGGTGGTTTCTGGGAACTGTAGCCCTGACCGACAGCAAGGCTAAACTTTCTACAACGTTCCTCTGGTCCTCTGGCCAAAGATTTCCTCAACCGGAGTGCTTGCAAATTTGCAGATACCAAGCTTGTTGGTGGTCATTCAGACTACAACCTGCTTTATTTAACGCTTCAAGAGAAGAGAATGACCTGCAGGAACGACCAACCACCCCCATGGCCCCATTGTAATAATCTTGTATTTGTTTTCACCCTCTCTTGGCATGGATCCAGTTCAGCACCAGGGATAGCCAAGAGAACCTCTGCACCACAGTCCCCTGAGCAAGGTAGATCGGATCTGCCTGGAGACTCCGGGTCCAGGGCCAGCTCCTTGCTTAACTTCCAAAGGATTTTGCTCAACTCGCCCCGCAAGTACCTTTTTGCTTAGGTAACCTTTTCAATACCACGAGCCTGATTGACAACTCCGTTCGACATCTAAAGTGCACCTCTGCACACCACTCCCCTGAGCCAGGTAAAATTGTACTTACTCTTGTGAACTGGTCTAGGTACTCACAAGACCTTAAGTCTGAGTGGGTTTCATTGAACTCACTAAGTAACCGATTGCATATATATGTTTTCCCCATTGACCACAATGTTCATGTTTTCACATTGAAAAGTACCGATTTATTGGAGGTTTTAAAATGTATAACTCCGGTTATGATGTATGTATTGATTTCATTTTGGTGTCTAACAAAAAATACAAATCGGAGATAAATTGGCGTCGGGTTTATCTCTAGTCGTGTCAATTACTTATCAGCCATGTTGGTGATGTGAAATGCTTAACATATATTCCTTTAAGTAGTCTGTCTACTCTTTGCTACTCTACCATGACTAAGAGGTGTACTGAGAGAGTACCCGGGGTCCATCTTTGTTTATTGTGTTGGTATTACATGGTAAGGCACCCCTGCCATGTCACATAATATTTTTACCTTTCCAAGAGCATTTTCAGTTTGCTATGCTCCCTTTTGGCCTTATCAGTTTCACTCAGGTGTTCACCAAGATGATGGTGGTGGTTGCAGCCCATCTGCAGAATTCAGGGGTTCCTGTCTTCCCCAATTTCAACGATTTGACTGTTGAAAGCAAGCTCATCCCAGGCAGTCGTCTACTGCCTACAGCTGACTTCCTTCATTCGCTGGGGTTCACTATAAACATGCTATAGTCACGCCTGACTTCTTCTCAGACACTCCATTTCTTCGAAGCTGTTCTGGACACAGTGTTGTTTTGGGCCTATCCTCGCTGGCAGCAAGTCCATAATATTCAGGCTATGAGTTTTTTTGTTTGATCTGTTTATTAAGTTTATGTATTGAATCATGACAATACTAGAACACAGTAAATCACAGTACAAGTATGATCCAGTAGTGAGTCTGGGCTTTGCGGAGATACAATGCAATAGATTCATAATAGCCTGTCTTTCTGGGACTGAGAGTTTCCAGCGAAAGCAATTCCACACAAGGGTTCTGTGGTTATATTACAATGATTTTTTTTTTTTTTTGTCCTCATACTCAGCCCATTAGGAACCACCCAGGCTTTTGAGAGAGAAAAGAGAGTAACACCGCCTCAGTACACTGGATTTGTAAACTTTATCAACGGACAAGCTTACCGGTGCTTCCTTTACTCAAACACTGGCCGAAGGCAATATCCACTGAGGGGCCCATTGCTCAGCCCGAAAGGCGATAGCAGCTCATCAATCCCCTACATTTAGGGAAGAGGAAATCTGTCTAGGCAGGAAGGGCGATGTAATCCTTGGACAGGGGAAAAAAAAACAAAAAACCCTATCTCCATTTCATAAGTTTCCAAAATTCTTGCTTCTTCTTACTTCCTGGTCTTATAAGGTCCATCTTTGATATCCTTAAGAGAGAAGCCTGCCAATCTAGGAATTCCGGAGGTTTAGGGTCTTTCCATTTAATACAAATCTCTCTTCTTGCTATTAGGATAGAGTAGAATAGCAGATTCCTAGGTGGGCCAACCAGGTTGGGTATTAACCCAAAGAAAATCAAAGGTAAGTCAAAAGTAATAGATATCCCTAAAGAACTGGACAGCACTTTCCCCACTTGGTACCAGAAGCTCGATAAGAGAGGGCAAGTCAAAAACATGTGGACGTCTGAAGCAGCCTCTTCTCCACATCTAGCACAGCACACTGGAGGACCTTCTGAGAATTTAGTTAGCCTCTGTGGTGAAAAGTAGGCTCTATGGATCGTGAAGATGTGATTCCTTCTTAACCAAGCAGGTTTTACAATATCCCACAATGTCTTACAGGAATTAAGCCATAACAGCTCAAGGTCAACCTGTGAAATGCAACTATTCCACAGTGAAGATGGGAGTTTAAAATCTCCATCGATCTCGTCAAGGATAGTGCGATACCAAAATCCAGCCTCTTTTCTAAATGGAGGTTTCTGCATGGCCTGTGTCTCCATCTGTGTAGCCCTACCTAAGATGTAGTTAGTTCTAATAGCATAGTTTGTGTTGGCCCAGCTAGAAAGTTGAAGATAGTTAAACCTAGAGAGAGAAGAACCAGTGTTTTGCCGGAGGACCTCCCAGGGGATCAGTGAACCTTCCACAAAAAGTTCACCCCACCTCGCTATGCCAGCTGCCCTCAATGGTAAGGACAAACTGTCTTTTAGGCACTCTCGTGTCCCAGGAGAGTCCCAGATAGGAGCTAAGCTGGAAAAATACCCCATCTTCATTGTGGCACGCATTTTAACCCAAGTTTTTAGCAGACCCCATAATACCTTTAATCTAACTTTTTTTTAAAACTTGGGATCTCCATATTTAAGAAGAAAGCCGTCTTCAGAAAAGCCGCTCACTCTTATCATGGACAGGAACATCAAACCCATACCGCTACTTATTGGCCTCTTTAGTAGCATCCGCGAGTGGACAAGTTGAAAGGCCCAAGCATATATTTGCAGGTCTGGGGCAGCCAGGCCGCCCTTCTCTCTACGTCTTCTTATTTTCTTCCAGGCGATCCTAGACCCCCGAGAAGCCCAAATAAAAGTATTGAGTTCACTCTGTATTTTTGCAAGAAGAGCACTCTCAAAAAATAAAGGAATAGAATCAAAAAGAAAAGTAAACCTTGGTAAGATTGACATTTTATTCAAATTGACCCGACCCAACATAGACAGAGGTAAGCTGGCCCAGTTTTTCAATAATTTTCGGCTTTCTTTTATGATTAATAGTAAATTGTGAGAGGGGATCTTATCGATTTCATGAAGAACATGGATACCAAGATATCTTATATCAGTTTTTAAGGAAGGAAGGTGAGAGTCTACGTGCATATTCCAGGCCATAATTTCGGTCTTCAAAGTGTTGATCTTATAGCCTGAAACCGACCCAAATTTCTGGGCAAGCTCGATGACTGCTGGAAACACCATATTTAAGTTTGCTGTCAAAATGAGGATGTCATCGGCATATAATGCCACTTTCCTTTCCCACTCTCCATATTTAAATGGAGACACCCTGGTATCTGTGCGAAGGGTTCAATATATAAATTAAATAGTAAGGGGGAAAGAGGGCATCCTTGATGCGTGCCCCTTGTTATCGCAAGGGATTTTGTGAGGGAACCGTTAACCAGAATATTAGCCGATGGATTACAGTATATAAGGGAGATGACTCGTCTAAATTTATCACCTAATCTGAATTTGGCCAAGACCTCCGACATAAACAGCCAGTTGACCCTGTCAAAGGCCTTCTCCGCATCCAGTGTCATCCCTGCCAAGGGGAGAAACCCTGCTGTGGCCATGTCGATGGCTCCAATAAAATCATAGGTTAAATCTGACAGGTGACGGCCCTTAACAAAACCCTTTTGGTCTGGATGTAATAATTCACCTGCGACTCCTCCAAGCCTACTGGCCATAATGGACACAAAGATCTTATAATCGGCGTTCAAAATTGAAATTGGCCTGTAAGATTCACAACTTGAGGCCGATTTCCCCGGCTTCAATATCAATGATATTGTTGCTTTATTCCAAGAGGGAGGGAGAGGAATACCTTCTTGTAAGATTTCATTAAACAAGATAGTCAGAAATGGAGCAATCTCTTTAGCCAAACATATATATATTTCCGAAGGAAGGCCATCCGGCCCAACTGCTTTCCCCTTTTTTGAGCTCATTATAGCCCTGAATACCTCGTCATAGGTGATTGGTGTATCTATTTTTATTTGTTGGTCTGAGTTTAACTCAGGAAGATTTATACTATTTAACAAGGACTGTGCTTTAGCAGGGTCAGAATTTCCCTCTTCCCTATATAAATCCGAGAAGAAGGAATAAAATTGTGCTTTAATATCCTCATCAGAGGTGTACGATACCCCGCATTTAGTAACTGAGCTGATGTAGTTCCTTGCCCGGTCTGATCTAATTTTCCAGGCAAGAAGTTTCCCAGCACCTTCCCCGTACGTGGTTATATTACAATGATACATCCTGTTTGCTTGTGTAATACACTGTAGACTTGACTATAATATTGTATTTTAGCGACATCCAACTTATTCAGTGCATATCAATTTTCGCAACTATGTACAACCGGGAACAGGGAGAGGAAAAAATGTGTTGCAACTACAAACTGTCTCGATCTGCCCCCATTGACCCGCAATCACTGCAAAAGTGACAATTAATACAGCATACAGTACATCAAAGCATATTACGGATCACAGCATCATGTGGTGTGCGGTTGTTCCTCTACGAATGTAGGCAGTGGGTCACTAGTCTCATATGTGTCCACAGCAACCTGTAGAGCAGCTTGGAGGTCGACCGGCATGGCATTCCAATTAGAGGAAATGGGGCATTTTGGAGGCCCAGATTGTCTTCTCTACGCAGGGCACTACCTCTGCTCTAGCCCAAATGATGACAGATCGTGAACAGGCCTACACAACGGTGGCTTGCCGGACTTCCAGTGCCGGGTGATTAGTCAGTTGGCCACTAATAAGCCTGGATCTGGAAAATGTATGGTTGCTCGATTTCTTGTCCCTAGGATAAAGGCCTACCAGGCAAACCTCCCACGTGTGTGTAAGTCGTCTCTCCGTACATGTGAACTGGTGACGCATCATTTCACACAAGTAATGATGTAGTGAGGGGCATGACAACAGCATGTGGAGAATTTCGGCATCGAGCTGATCACAGCGAAGGCAGGCTGCACCCACCTATAAAAATACCGATTGATTTTATCAGGCGTTTGGTATGCCCTGTGTATGATTATAAAGCTGTATCAGTCGAAATCTAGCATTTCGAGGGATGTAGGTAGGGCCCGCTAAAAGCATTTTCCACACTTTGGTAGTGCTGGGCCCGGCTAAATCAGTCTCCCAGCGTTGTTGCAACAATGTTAGCATGCTCCTGGAGTAAATCAGCAAACTAATGAGTAAGATGACTTCCTGTTCCCATGACGCAAAGGTATTGAATTGTAAGGTGCAATTGTGGTTCCTGTGAGATATCTCCCCAACTATGTCACAGTGCATCACCCCATGAATTGTAGCTAAGGAATTACCCCGCGGGTAGTCCCACTTCCAGCATCAGTGCCTTATATGAAAGGAGCACACCATCACAAAATAAATCACCTAGTGTGTGGAGGCCCACCGCATGCCAAGCGGTCAGCTTCGCCGTTGATATAATCGTTGGGCCCCTGGGTGTGCCAAGCAGCAGGATGGCAGAGGCGTATGGCTTAAACTGTTTAGTGAGATATAGGTTGCTGTGGAAACCGCGGTATGCCACACGTAATAATACGAGGCAAGGCCGTGGTTCCATCGCGCATTGGTGGAATAGATGGAGGAATGCTCCTAGGCTACAGGCGGGGGCATCCGTTGTTGTGTCTGCAAGGTGTAATCCTGCCATCCAGCAGGCCACCCATTGAAGCTGGGATGCTAGGCAATCGTGTTCTTAGTTGGGCACCACCATCCCTCCCTGATCAGTAGGTAAATACAATTTCATTGTAGGGCCACCCTGCAATGAGATTAATTCCATATTGGATCACGCATCAGTCTCTTGAGAGGTCGAAAGAAGAATGGGGTGGATATACAGGATATTCTGTCTGATGCCTAAGTGGAATCCTGTATCCTGGAATTCAATGAGACTTACTCTGAAGCTGTTGGGCCTCTTGGCCTCCTGCATCCTTTTTGTGACACACGCCTTTTGGCATATTATGAGGGCCCTGCAGTGGGACCTGACATTTCTGTGGGTGCAGTATCAGGAGAATCTCTCCAACATGTTTAATTTCTCGGAGGTAACTGCAAAAGACCTGCAGTGGTGACTGACGAGTCCCTTCCCCACCCAAAACCGACTGTAGTGACAGATGCATCACTCATGGGCTGGGCGGCCATCTGGGAGAGGTGGAGATCAGAAGACTCTGGTCTTCGCCAGAGTCTGGGCTTCACATCAACTTGTTGGAACTCTGGGCGATCCGGTTGGCATTGAAAGCCTTTCTTCCTTTGATCCAGGGAAGGTTGGTGCAGGTGTTCAACAACAACAACACTGTCATGTGGTACTGCAAGAAGCAGGACTGGGTGGGGTTGTGGACCCTTTGTCAAGAGGCCCTGCGTCTCTGGACAGAACTGGAATGTCAGGGTATTTCCCTGGTGGTTTAACACCTGATGGGCAATCCGAATGCCAGTGTGGAGGAATTTAGCTATCCACACCTAGGGGATCATGAATGGCGTCTGTCTGCAGGTGGTGTAAGGTCTCTTTCAAGAGTGGGGAGAGCCTAGGTTAAATCTTTTTGCCACCACCAAGAACGTGCAGTGTCAGCAGTTTTTCACGCTGGAGTTTCCAATGCGGCTCTCGCTCTGAAACGCTTTTCGCCTCAAGTGGAGCTCTGACCTCCTGTACACCTTTAGTCCAATACCACTCTTGCCCAGAGATCTCAAGACGATCAGGAACAACTAGGCCCAATTCATTCTTGTAGCTCCGAATTTAGCACAGAGAGTCTGGTATCCCGAGCTATTAAGTATGAGCATCAGTACTTGGGTCAGGCTGCCTGTTCGGGAGGATCTTCTGTCACAGCAACAGGGGAGGTCCTTCACCTGAAGCTGCGCACCCTCCGCAATCTGGCGTGGAGATTGAGTGGCGACCTTCCTCCCGAGATCTGCAATGTTATTCTGGCAGCCATGCGTCCCTCTACGAAGTCTGAGTATGCCTGCCGCTGGGACAGATTTGTGGCATGGTGTGCATCCAGTAACATCGACCCGCTCTCTAATCCCTATCCCTGAGATTTACTATTTGTTTCTCTCTTTGACCCTGCAGGGCTCTGCTCTGGGCACAGTTAAGAGCTATTTATCAGCCATTTATGACATTTTTGATGTTGCCGGACCAACCTTCTTTGTTCAAGCCACTTGTTGTGACTAGGTTCCTAAAAGGTTTCCAACATTAGTTTACTCCCAGACCATTTATCATACCCCAATGAAATTTAAATCTGGTCCTAATTTTTTTTCATGTGCGTGCCCTTCGAGCTGCTGCACAACTGCCTATTAATTTTTTATAACCCTCATGCCTGCTTTCTTAGTTGGCATTACATTTGCCAGAAGCGTCGGTGAAATGCAAGCACTCTGTGCACTCTCCTTATACCATTGTTTGTGCAGAGAAGCTAGTTCTCAGGACCCGTACATCCTTTCTGCCGAACGTTGTGAAATCCTTTCATGTAGGCCAGACCATCACTTTGCCTACTTTCTTTGCTCCACTGCATCCTTCTGTCTCTCCTCACCAGGAAGAGGAGAGACTATCATGTGGCCCAAAAAAGAGCATTCTCGTTCTACATTGATCAAACTAAAGAGTTCCGGGTGGACTATCAACTCTTTAGAAGATATGCTGAAGCTAAGAAAGTGAAGAAACTGACCATCTCATTATGGATAGTGCTCTGAGTAAAGATCTGCTACGCATTAGCCAAAAAGCAACCTCCTGAGGGTTTGTGTGGTCACTCCACCAGAGTCTAGGCTGTGACCACTGCGTTAGCTTGCAGAGTCCCTGTCCCCGACATCTGTCGATTAGCAATGTGAGCGTTACTATACAAGTTAGCCAAACACTGTCTGGATAGTCAGGTCTGTCGTGATAGGCATTTTGCCCGTTTGGTCCTCAATGACCTTTTGGTCTAATCTGTTCACAGACTCATCTCAGGGGAGGTATTGCTTGGGTATCTATTCTAAGGTAAGGAACCGGTCACTAGAAGTCTCTATTGGATGAACAAGTTACTTGCCTTCAGTAACACGTTATTGGGGAGAGACTCGTCCCAGATTCCTTACCGACCCTCCCGTCCTCCACGTACTGCGATTAGTGTGAGGGTCACCCTTCTAATGGCTTTAAGAATTCACACCAGTTGCCAGTCTTCCTTATGGTTCTGTGCTCCTGGTGTGAAAAGATGTGAAAAGAAACGGATGTCAGTGTGCTGGTGTTGCTCCTATATACGCATCCGTGCACATCACTGCTGGTGTAGACGATGACGTGGAGTTAAATGACACCACCTAGCGACCTGCAGGTGTACTGCTTAAAAATGTCAAGATCCAGTCGGACACCTGGGGAAAATTCTACGGTAAGGAATCTACAAATATACAGTCTCTACCAGATAAGGCGTTACCAAAGGTAAGTAAATTGTTCTTTAATAGCTGTCACGGCGAAGATGAATAGCAATCCTGGCACAAAGAGCTTCACACGGCGTAGCTATCTTGAAGCCACGTATACCTGTGCCCCTTTGCTTTTTGTGGTTAATTATGCAGATGTTAAACAATATGTACAGACTAGTTCAATTTGTGTTCAAATTAAGAGTTCATACACCAATCCTTTGGGTATTTTGAGACTATTGCCTGGTCAACTTGGGCTTTAGATATAGTGTCCATTGATTTTTACAGTATAGTTACCATGTTATGGTCTCAAATTTCAAATGTACTTTATTTTGGTTAATAATTATATAACCATAAAAGTACAATATAAAAAATCCATAGATAAAATCACGAGCACAGACAACAATGAGCTTGAGCTATTAAGTGTGCATTACTTATGCATAATGACAAATGCAGCATTCAGATACGAGCAAGTTTCGTATTGCATGTTCTCTCTAACACAGAAGATCAAAACGCTGCAAAACCACAATGTGTTTACAAGCATAATTTTCAAAGTGCAAAAATCATAATTATAAAAAACAGGGACGGTGTCAAAGTGATATACGGGCCCTATTAAAACAATACGGTAATCATAAAATCATTTCAAAGTGACGAGTGCAGCTGTCTGAAAGTAGAACAATAGGATTATGCAACCATGAAAAATGTACACACGCAAGTTAAAACATTAACATTCTTACCACATTAAAACAATGCAATACACAATTCTCATCAACCAACAAGTCTACATACATAAGTTGACTATCGGCCACAGTGTTAAAAAAAAAAAAACAACACCATGCCCAATCTCAGGAACCTTCATAGTAACTGATATAAGCATAAATCCTGATAATATATTTTGTTTTTTTGCATTTTAGAAGTTTGATAACTGCATCAATATTGGAAGTACTAATGTAGCTTGTGTATAAATCTCCTACTGTACAACCACAGAATCTGCCGGCTAGGTTAATACAAGAAGCTTATTTGACCTATTTCTTCAGGCTCACGTTAAGAATCTAGAAATTGCGTACACAATATGGTCCTTTGTATCCAACCTTAATATCCTGCTGCATGCCAATAGTGTACCGTGCCCATTAGCTTGCACATCGGAATGATCCATCTTTTACCAGGCAGGGCATCATTTGGGCAGAAGAAAAGGAAGTGATCTGACTCTTCCAACTGTTAACAGAAGGGACAGTGGGAAGACATCCACTTTTGTCACATTTACAAATGAAAGATTTCGGCGGCAGGGTACCGATCCTAAACCTTATATACAAACTTTTTGCCTGAGGGGGGCTGAATTCTATCCAGATAGGGTTCAAAGCTAAAGAAACACTTGTGAAAAAGGAATTTCTCTGTAATACTCCCCACTATTTGATCTTTTCAAGTTTCTGCCAGCATACAATCCCAGTAGGCTTGTTTTCGTTTTCTAACAATGCCTTTTATTATTGAGGCTGGAGAATGCCAAACGTCCTCCATTTTAGCAAGCTCACATAGTACTTTTAATTTCCTAAGCCATAGGGTACGAATTCCTTTGTCGATAGTCATTCGCTCCACCAGAGCTTTTCTATAAGGCTTCAGCTTAAGAGTCGTACCCAGCATATCAAAAGAGCTTGGGTATCGTCCAGAATCGCGGCCAATATATCAGAAGTTTTAATAGTATCACCTGGTCAGTTTTCTTTAGTGATAAATCAAGACGTAGGGGTAAAAGGGGAGTACTTGCGGGCAAATAAAGGGTCCAGATAAATTGATTTTCAGTGTGGGCAAGCATGGACACCTCAGCACTTCCCCATAGTTCAGCAACATATGTAGCCCCTGACATGGCTGTGGCCCTGTATACTTCGAGGGCTGGTGTAACTAGTCCACTTGAGGTGGCCTTGTATTTCCTACCTATGGCCAAATCCCTTTGAATCAGGGTAGGTCTACTTTTCCCCACTTGTGGTGCCCAAGACACATTATCGGCCAACTTTACACCTAGATAATCAAAACATTTTACTTGCACCAGGAGCGCCCCCTATATACACGTCATGCCTCTAAACAAGTGGTGAGGATTCAGTGCCAAAAATTTCAACTTCCAAGATTTATCTCCAGGCCCCTGTCAAGACAGAACAAAGCAAAACTATAATACCCGGACATCTAGGAAAAGAACAAAAATCGCATGTAAGTAAAATGACAATGTTTATCCATATGTCACACTCAAATGTTCCAGAAGTGGAAGGCACCAGAATGCAGTGCGCAGATTACCACAAGAAGTGAATTCAACATGTGGTCTCTCTTTGAAAAATACAGAGTCTTCCGTGTGCAAATGTGAGGTTTAAAACAACCGATATATTGATGAAAACGTAACGAAAACCAAAAAGTGCGGATAGCAAGTGTTGGTGTCATTTAGTGGTTGATGAATAAATAAGGTCCTAATTTGATAAGTGTACTGTCAGTTAATACTAATTCATACCAAACAAGCGTACGGGCATAAATTGGTCACCTGTGTGCATACCCAAAGTTTAAACACTTATTTTCTAACTGTACCACAAATTTGCCACGAGTGAGGCAATCCAGAGTTTGTAGCTCAGGCAATGCAAAGTCAAATCAAAATTATAACCGTAAGGAAACCATGATAAGCGCCAATCGACGTGGAAGCAAAAACTGGCATAAGAAAACAAATAATGTAAATGTGTATGTGCTCATAATCCAATGAAAAATTGTAATAGCTAAACAACAAATTATAAGTTGTGAAGCATATAGTTATGTGACGAGGCCAAAGGTATTCTAAAGTACTTCAGTAAAAGGAAGCTTAGTCTCGACTGAACCCACTTAAGATATGCGGGTTCTGAAAACCCCTGTAACAATGCTACACAACAAGTACTCTCCAACAAGGAGTCCTAATTGGATAAAAAATATTGTGACCTCCATAACGTAGAACGCCATGGTAGAGCATCGCTCTTCTGTTCCGCCTGTGGAGTTGCCAATGGAGAGCGTTCCGCAGTGAGCAAATAAACAAGCGGTTACGTGTGCCGCGAGCAATGAAAATCGAAAAGAGTGCCCCGGAATGTCAGATCACATCTGGATATTCTGACTCAGTGGGCGCCATATTGAGATGTTCTGTGCCGCTATCAATATTACTCAGGAGAAAACTTTAATTCAAGCATCTTAACCGACTTCGAACCAAAAAGTAGATTGAAACACTCCCATGTTGATACCGATTGGTAAAAAACACATTCAGAAAAAAGTACAGAGATAAAATACAATTTGGAAGGTTAATAGCACATATATAGGCCAGTCCACTGTGATAGTCAGATCATATAGAATGGCAATAAGCAGTCAGTACAAATAATAAGGCCAGCAGTGAAACCTAGACAGATAGGCAATGTTATCATAGTAAATGAGGTCAGTTCACACTGGCTGATTACATAGATTTAAATACATTCACTTAGCAGAAATTTGACTATTAGTTATAACCACATGTTTAAACAGCATGAAATGTTGTATCAAAACCGCATAAGATCCTTGTTGAATTTAGCACGCCAACTGAGACAGAGTAGAAATGGGTCGGAGTATACATGAAGATAGACAAACTAGACCGTGATCATTTCAAATCCTGTCTATCTCAAAAGGGATTGTATCAAAGTTAACAGCTGAATCCACAATACAGTAAAAATCAGTCGGTTAGGAAGACGTGCAATTCTCAGTCAATATTGAGACCCCTGTCCACTGCCCTCAATGTAATTAGCCATTTGGTTTCCAGTCTTCTTAGAACAAGTATTCTATCACCCCTCGTGGAGTCTTTTCAGCAATGGCAATGCATTGGAATTTTATGGAAATCAGCTCTGTTTCTGCATGTGCCGAATTGATATATACTGCAAGCGGATAGTTGGGATTCCTGGTCCCAATTACTCTGTGTTCCTGTATCCGCTCCATTGTGTGGTCTAATCGTACTACCTACGTAGATTCGACCGCATGACAAATGATGCAAAACACAACAAATTTTATTTTAGAGTTAATAAACTGCTTGATGTTATGTACGCATTTCGTATTGTATTGGAAGGAGGTAGTTTTATCAGCCTCCAATTAGCATACATTACAGTGAGTACATCTGAGAAACCCTTCGGTTTACCCGAGAGCCAAGTCGTGCCTTGATGTAATAGCTTCGGAGGTTTGTAGCTTGGACATAAAATATTTCTGAGGGTGGTCCCCTGCTGTATGTGATTCACGGTTTGTCCGTGATGTACTTCGATATACCCTGATCAAGATGCCAGTGTCTGCACAGTATTCTGTAGAGATCACCACTATGTGTGTTAAAACCAGTTAGTAGAGCCAATTTGTGTTTTTCCTATTTCTTATTGACCTTATCCTTGAAGAGGGACTGATGTGGTTTGTTCAGGATTTGTATTTGGCCTGGTTGTAAAATGGGCCTCCAGTAGTTTCATTCTTGTCAAAAGACTTCAACATCACCACAGTTACGTCTTAGATGTGTAATTTCTCCTAAAGGCATGGCATTGATCTGTGTACCAGGATGAGCGCTACTAGCATGTGGAATAGAATTACAAGCAGTTGGTCTGCGATAGTCGTGAGGAAATCCTATTGTCTAAATAAAGGGTCACATCTAAGAAATCAATTTCTGTAGTGCTCGTATGATGTGTTATTCACAGGTTGAACATATTGTTGTTAAGATGAGACAAAAAGTCATGGAGTATTGTTAAGCCTCCATTCCAAATCATGAAAGTGTCATCAATGTATCGTCCCCGATATATGTAGGCTTTCCTGTTTCAGTTTCTATTTTTGGTAAAATCTGGTGGGGGGTTTTCAGTGTTTAAGTGATTTCAATACCTTTAAAAACAGTGGTTATCCGTGGTTTCACATTTTCGTGCCATTAGAAACCGTGTTTTTCCGGTGTTTATGGAATATTTTGCTTTTATTATTGCTTGCTTTCTGCACTGATAGCGCATGTATATAGACAGTATAGTGTATATGAGGTCCAAATATATTTTTGCGAATTAAACTTATTCTAGTACACCATACAATACTTCTTCAGTGAGTCTTTGGTCATGTGCGCTCCCTCTTTCCTTCCCATGTAAACTTATGTGAAGAGGCCCCCTCAACATTGGCACTTGAGATGGGCAATGCCAAAACAGCCAGTACACAATTTGCTAACTTTGGCCACTGACAGTTTTCCGTGCCAATACTGGTTCACTTGAAGATTGTGATTCTCAGGGCAGGATCTGCAACATTTGTGCTAAGCTGGGCGCTTATGCCCTCAGAGTTATTGATACAAAAGGGGGTGGTGATGGACGGAGCATTAGAACCAATCAAACACTCCCACCCAGTCAACAGATCTGGGTTTGATCCATCACCGTTCTTTAGCCCACTCTGCCACCCCAGTTCAGACATGGCCATATGCAAATCAGTCTGACCCTGTGCCTCATGGGAACAGTCCAGCCCGAACTGCCAGGCCATGCCTTCCTGGACTGGAAACAAGCTTCCTAGGACCGGTTTCTGGCATTTCAGCCGTCTTCAGCCAGGCTTGCTTGAATCCAGTGGCAAAGTGAGCAAGGGACTCACGTCTGAGCATACCCTGCCAACTTATGGCGAACAAAGTGGTACAAAAGGGGGTGGTGATGGACGGAGCATTAGAACCAATCAAACACTCACACCCAGTCACCCCTTTTGTACCGCTTTGTTCGCCATAAGTTGGCAGGGTATGCTCAGTCCCTTGGACTGAGAACCATCAGCTCAGGGACACAGTTGTGATGACTCTTTCTTTGATGCCACACAAAGCACGGAATTATAAATATTTGCGTTTTAGTTCCTGTGCATAAGAAAACAGTGCACCAGAATGGACTAAAAAGTCAATAGCATTCCTCATTAACTCGGAAGATTGTAAAGATGCTTTCAGCATACCATCTAATAAGTGGCAAGGATCTCTTACAGGGAAGCACTTCAGCTCAGGTATCAATTTTGACAGGTCATCACACAACTTTTGTATATACGTAGCTGAATTACTACAAATACAAAATTCTCTGTGGGTAAATGTGATGACACATATTAGTAAAGATGCTTATGAAAACCAGCCATTTTACCCATCAGTGAGCAAATCAAATGCAGCCAAAATATCAAATATGATTTCGATAGTTCCTGATTCTCTACAGTTAAAATACCCAAACAATACCCAAAACATGCTTCTAAAGCCTGCATCTTTAGACCAAAGACCACAAAACTGAAAAAAACAATAGGAAGAAGAAACAATATTTTAGTGGCATCCCTAAACAAAACTCAAGCAGAATGTTAGCCCAGACTTTCTTACTGCTAGCTTCTATAACAAAGTTACATTGTATTGGCCCCTTCAGGGAAAAACAATGTACTTTCACTTTTTCCTTTCTTTGAATGACATTTAGTTTGTGGTTCACTGGTGAGGGCTATTTGTCTTCCAGTGGGGTATAATCAGTTATCATAGGTTTAAACCTAAAACCGGACAGCCTAGATATATATGTTGTGTGATTTTGGGAGGGCACGTAGCCCAAATATGATGTTGTTCAAATTAACCCAAATAGATGTTAGCATATGAGGACGAAAATTTGGAACCCATAGCAACTCTGAATGCCTGTCTAAACCAAATGCATTCTGTCTACCAATTGTTGTTTTTGAATTATGCGCCCATACGGGGGTCCTGTGCTTTCCATGCCACTGGAATCAAGCTATCCTGGCTGATGAGGGGTGAAACCCGAAACCGGTCCTAGGAGGCTTGTTTCCAGTCCAGGGAGGACCTGGCCTGTTAGTACGGGCTGGACTGTTCCCATTGGGCACAGGGTCAAGACTGATTTGCCTATGGCAGGGTTCAAACTGGAATGGCATAGTGAGCAAAAGAACGATGGATTTAGGCCCAGATCTCTGTACTGGGGTGAATGTATGACATTGTTATGCATTCTGCCCCTCATTTGTTGTTTTTGCATTTGTCTAAACCAAATGCCATTGTGCAGAAAAAAAATTGTTTTCCAAAATAAGGCTTGTCAAATCTAGAATCATTTGGGTATGGTCGTACAAGGTAGCATCCCTATTGGTGAGAAAAAAGCAAAAAGAACGTGCATGCCTTTTTCAAGGGGGATACATGTGTAGAGTGCACTTACGTCCAGAGTCACAAAATTGAAGTCATCCGCCCACTCCAGATCCCCAATTTGTTGAGCAGATCTCTTGTTTCTCTAATGTATGACGGAAGATTTTGTACTATAGGTTGGAGGAAAACGTCAATGTATTCTGAGATTTGTTCAGTAGGTGAACCGATACCCGAAATGATCGGTCTATCCTCCGGGAAAACACTTGTTGTGTATTTAGGGTAAAGTATAGATATACGAAGCTCTAGGTGATGGATTAAACGTACTTATACTCTGCATCCGTCACTAGCCTGATATCACACCAATGAGTGAGTCTTTGCCCAATCACTGTGGTCACATCATGCAGTGGGTTGTTTGGTAACTTTATGTAAGCTAACGCCTCCATCAATTAGTTGTCAATTTCCTTTATCTAGTAATCATTGTCCATCAACAATAAGTTACCCCCCTTGTCCGCTTCTTTGATTGTTACATCCGGAAGGTTGGACATTGTGCAGTGCTGTACGTTCCCTAAGAATGCCTCGTCTTTTAGGTAGTTTGTCCTCTTACTCATACAAGTCGTGAGTCACTACTTTATAGAACAAGTCTATGAGGTTGGCTGGTGGCAATAAGGGAACAAATGTAGATGTGGGTTTGAGTCCACTGTCAAAATTCAGATTGGAAGCTATGTCCAAGTCTTCTAATATATCAAGCAGGGTAGGGGCAGGCCCAGTGATCTTATCTAGAGACCGCAAGACATAAAGATCTTGCACATCTTTAGGTTTAAATCTTTTTTTATTATCATTGTTGTTAAGTATGCCAAACAAAGCCTCCGGTGACAGGCCATATAAAACATAGCTTTTACAAATCAGTAGATAAAAAGCAATGTAACCCCCAACTCCACTCACTCCTGCCTGCCGGGTCCCCCAGGTCCCTCGTCCTGGGTAGGCCTTGTATAAGTCTAAGAGGGAATAACAGGAGCTCCCCAGCAGTTCTAATTGTCAATGTCCAGCTAAGCAGTGTTGTGAGAAATTTCTGTAAGTCATAGGTGGCGTAAGTACTTGGGGCATGTGATCTCCCGCAGAGCTAAAAGAGAAATTGGTGCTAGAGATCTGGAAAGGTGGAGCTGTCTTCTTGTAGTGAAAGGGATATGCGCTCCATACCCAGTACATGCCACATTCTGTGTATCCACCCTTGATGGGTAGAGATCCGGTCCATGCCCCAGTGAATTATGTTTTGCAAGGCTGCACCTAAGGCTATGTCCATTTGTCTACCCTTGCGCGATTTAAGTGGGAATGTAAGCGCGTTGGTTAGACCCAGGACGAAGCGGGGTATCTGTGTTTCAAAGTGCTTGTCTATGTCATCGAGGACCTGTCCTCAATAGGATGTGAGAGTGGGACAATCCCACAGTAAGTGTCTTAGTGTGTCTAAGGACCCGCAGTTTCTCCAGCAGTCAGGTTTGAGGGTGGATTGCTTTTGTGCAACCTAGGGGGTGTGAGATACCAATAGGTAGCGATCTTGGTCGCCGTTTCCGTGCTTGAAACGTGCTGCGTATCGTGCACGATAGAATGTCGCCCCATTTCTTCTGGGAGAGTGTGCGCCCCAGCTCTGTCTCCCAGCGCCTCTGCCCTGCGGATTTAGTTGCTGGTTCTGGAGGGCATAAGAGATTGTAGAAATCGATGATGAGGCGTGTGCTTGAGGATTTGGTAAGCCGCCATTTTCCATTGGGGGTGAGGGGTCTCTGGGCCTTAGGTCTTATCGAGGGGTGCATAACCCAGTGTCGCACCTATTGAAGCTGGTAGCGCTCGGTCTCTGGCATTGCGATATCAGAGCAGAGTCTCTCAAAGGTTAATGGGCCCTCTGCATCGAAGAGGTGTCCGACCGACCTGCACCCCTCTGTCCCATTGGTGAAAGGCCGTTCTGTCAAGGCCCGGTGTGAAGTCAGGGGTATTGACGATAGGTTTGAGGGGCGAAGGGAATGAGGTAAGCCTGCATATTTTAGCCATCGAATCCCAAGCTTTCAGTGTGACACTTGCAACTGATAATCTATACATTCCTTTGGGTCTCTGAGTCCTAAGGAGGAAGAGGATCTTCCATAGTGCTTGGCTGGCAATGGCTCTATCCACGAAGAGCCAATGCTTCTCTAATTCACTGAAGGGCCATTCCAGCAGTGGTCGGAGTTGTAAGCCGTGGTAATAGCGATGTATATTGGGTATCCCGAGGCCACCCTGATGGGGAGGTCTATAACTCAGTTCCCTGCGGATCCTCAGTCTCTTGTCTGCCCAGATGAAGGAAAGGAATTCCCACTGGAGTGACTGGAGAATGCCAGTGGGGATGCACCACGGGGAGTGTCTGGAATAAGTACAATATCTTTGGTAGCATGTTCATTTTAAGTGCCGCCACGCGGCCTTGCAAAAAAGGCCGAATGGCCTCCAGCGGTATAGGTCTTTTGGAGTTTGGAGCAGTAAGTGGTTGTAATTCGGGGAGGCAGTATCCCACATAGAGATTATCAGTTTAAGACCTAGGTATGGGATCGATTCGGTCACCCACTGTACTGGGCATGAGTTCTTAAGTGCCTCCTCAGTAGGAGGATGAAGGGACCCCCGAGGGCTTGTGACTTGCGAACATTGACCTTGAAACCTGATTCTTGTGCAAAGCATTAGAAATCTGCGAAAAACGCCGGTATGTAGGTCCGGGAGTCTTCCAGGGTTGTAGTATCATTGTCTGCATAGAGGCTGATGGTGTGGGTCTCCCTGCCAAATTAGACCCTTTTAATCAATTTGGTTTTCCTGCACCTCTTGTGCCATGGGCTCTATATATAGCGCGAATAGCAGGGGGGAGAGTGGACACCCCTGTCTAGTGCCTCGGGCAATTGGAAAGGGAGCGGATGAGTGACCGTTCACCTGTACTGTGGCTGTGGGGTGGTTGTAGCTGCTAAATATCCAGTTGTGGAAGCGGTCCCCTATTCCGAATTGTTTAAGGGTGGCTGCTAAGTATGTCCAATGCACCCGGTTGAACGCTTTTTCAGCGTCAACCAAGAGCACTGCACGTTCCATCTTCTGATGTTGGGCCTTATATTCTTCGTGTGTTGTTGCTACATTGCAGGGTGGCCATGAAGCCTGACTGGTCCGGATCCACTAGTCCCGGCATTAACGGCCCTAACCTAGCCACCAAAATCCTGTTGAAAAGCTTCAGGTCTACGTTTAAGAGGGATATTGGTCGGTAGGAAGCGCAGTGTCGGTACTCCTTGCTGGGTTTTGAGAGCACAATAGAGGCCTGAAGCATCGTAGGGGGAGGTCAGGTGTGTCCCCTATCGCATTAAAGAGTCTGGTTAGTATAGGCGCTAAAATTGTGCAAAAGGTTTTGTAGAATATAGCAGAGAATCCGTTGGGGCCAGGGGATTTGAGGTCCTTAAGTCAGGCTATGGTGGATTTCTCTTCCTCTATGCCAGAGGTCTTCAAACTTTTGCAGGTGGAGCCCCCTCAGCTGAATTTTTTTTAGATGTCGGGCCCCCCACCACCTGACAGAAATTTCTGGAATCTGGTACACTACATAATTGACCGCCACCCGCATATCACGGGCCATATTCGTCAAATAATGTTCAACACAAAAAGAGTGTTTAGTAAACTGCAGGTTTGTGAGTGGGTGTGGTTAAATGACAGAGGCTTTTTACACAGCTCAAAAACTATTTTCCAAGATAAAATGGGCGCAAATTGTTTTTACTAGGATGCTTTATTTTACACAAGTCATAGATTGATAATAACACCACCAACATTAATGTGACAGGTGTGCCTATTTTTCGCCACAGAGACGGTCAATCTGTGGATGGATTTTTGCTACTGGCATCCTCAGGCTGTGCTCCACATCCACTAATTTTACAGCGTATAATATCTGTGAAAAGCTCCAATTTCTCATATGTGAGGGCCCGTTCTGATCTAAAAAACGAACAAACGCATTTCTCTGCAAATAGTAATAAACTCTCCCACATCAATCCCATTCAAAAGAAATTTTAAAAAACTGTATTCACAAGAATCTGTTTAGGAATTATTCCAGGCCATCAGGGCAAAAACAGAGCTGTCTCTATCAAGGGGCCCCCTGAAAGGCTGGATTGCAGTGCATGTATATGTGTACTTTTGTTCTTTAGGACAAAAACGTGATGGGACATGACATGCCCATACTTGTTTACAGGGGCGCAACTAGACCCGAACTTCGGGGAGAGGGCTAACACTCTCAGCCAGGGCTGGCCATAGCACTGGTTGCACACAGTGCAACAGTATTTTTGGAAGCCCCTCCCCCATTTCCTCCTTCTCATGAATTCCCTCACTACCACTCACCTACAGTGCACCTCATTCTCTATAGCACCTTTCTGACAAACATTTCATTATAGCACTACTCATAGTTCACTCAGACTCAGTTCTTTGATCTGCATGGTACACGTTCTTTGTAGCAGGCACATTATCCCTCTGTGCTGTGTGGGTAGGTGGAGTGCCCATGTGAGTGCACAGTGAGCGATGCATCAGTGTGAGAGTGAGGTGAGAGGAGTGACAAGGTGAGTGAGGTGACCATATGAATTTGGGTGCGGATGTAAGTGCAGAGTGGGATGGATGAATGTATGGTTAGTGATGGGCTAATTTGAGTGAGATTGCAGATTGAGCAGTGAGGGGAACAGGTGAGCGAAGTGTCACGTGAGTGCAGGTTGAGTAGTGTGCTCATGTGACTGCAGGGTGAGGTACAGGGCGAACAGCGCAAGTGCATTGTGAGTGCAGAGCGATCACTGTGAGTGCAGGTTGAGCAGGTGAATGCTGTGAGTGCATGGGGATCAGTGTGAGGGCATTGTGATCGCTGCGAGTGCAGGGTGAGCATGAAAGTGAAGGGCGAGAATGAGGAGAGTTGTCTGAATGCAGGGTGCATTCCCAGACACTTGAGGTAACTCAGCATGTTATTGATAGCGGCGTAGGGTTTCAGATATGTTAAACTATTGCTATTATGGCATTAACCAGTGATTGAGGTTGGAGGAAATAAATAATGTGTTGATCTTGCAACAAACTTCCAGTTTTATGATTAGGGTTGCCAGATCATTATTTTGATGTCCCATGCGGTACACAAATAAGCAGACACCTAAAGCTGTATTTTCAGTACTTATCTGTGCGTACTTTGAACTGCAAATATACATAGAAAGCACTTTTAATTTTGTTCTAGGGCTGCCTGAATGTTCCTTGACTGATAACTAAAGGGAACAACGACAGAAAAGTCACATTACAAATGAATACAAACTTCTTTATTTATAACCTGTATTTAGTGTAAAGACAAGCAACTTGCAGGTTCTTTAAACCACACATGGCTGGCATTTTCTTTTGGCAACTTGAATCCATTTTAGCCATGTGGATGTTGTCCGCCTGCTTCTGTAATTTTAAAAGAAACGTGGTCTCCTTTCTGGGAAGAGGTGGGGGTTAAATATCTAGGGCTGAAATGATTCCGCTGCAGTGGGAGGCAACGAGTCTCCTCTGCTATGAAACCAAACGCAAAGGAACAGACAGTCCACAGTGGACTGTCTGTTCGTTCTCTTTTGGTTTTAGCAGAGGAGACTCCTTGCCTCCCACTGCAGCTAAAGCATTTCAACTGTAGGAATTATCTAGCTGATTGGAAAAGAGATTGTTGGGGCAGTTTGAGCAAGGGCTCTGTTCTGGAAGGTCATTTCTCCTTCTGTGACTTTGCTAGTTTTATCAGAATCAAGGTTTGCTGTGCTTAGAGAACAACAGAGGCACCTCCTGCAATTGTCTTTTTTTAAAGAATTTGTAAAATTCTTCCTGCATGCTGTCGACAAATTGTTCTGCTGTGCTCAGCCAGTGATAAGATGTTGCTGTTTTTATATGTTCTCCAGAAAAAAAATCTCTAAAGCTAGTATTTCATTGCAGATTACTATGTAGAGGCAATATACCGGACTGTATATCAGTTACACATATCTGGTGTTTGAAATTACTTATGAGTGTACATTCAGTGCCGTGATTGCTTTTGTTGTGCCCCCATGTTTTGAAGTTTTACAACATTACTTTGCTAGTCTGAGTAATAAGATCTGAAAGATGATTATACTGCTCTAGGATGGTTAGCTCGTGAAATTAAAAAGAATCAGCACGTCGTGCCCCATCGATTTTCCCCTCCATCCCCCTCCCTCCAACCCTCCGTTTCTGCCGAACACCAAGCCAATCCCTCCCTCACCCCCTTCGAAAAATCTCTTACCTATTGTAGATTTCATTTCAGCAAAGTCCTTCGTAGCCAGGCGACGGTAAAACCCAGGAAACAAAGAAGAAAAGGCAGCAAGCAGTGGAATGCAGGAACTTTATGCACGCAAATTTTGCGGCACTTCCTGCAATCTCTGCTGCTGTCCCATTATTGGTGGAACATCAGTGGTGACGTTCCTACCTGCTGATTAGCTGCTGCTGCTGCTCCGGAGTTCTCCTATCAAAAATCCCCATTTGAAAGGAGTGACAACTTGCGATTGTAGCACAGTACAAGTTAAACAAAGGAAAGCTTTTGCAATGCGCGCCCCCCCCCCTGGGATGGTGTCGCGCCCCCCCAGGGCGGCACGCCCCACAGATTGAAGAACTCTGCTCTATGCGGATCGGGCTGTCCAAGCTGGACGCCTGTCCCGAGGTCAGTTTAGTGTGGGTTATCCCTTGAAGGTAGTTCAGTGTGGTTTCCTCTGGGAGGTGTTGGGCTGTGTAGAGCTCTGCATAGAAATCGCAAAAAGCACGGGCTATGCGTGTGTCATCGGTGCATTCGGAGCCAGTCGTATGCATCACCGACTGGACAGTGGCTGCTTGGCGCTGTGCTTGCAATTTGTTGGCTTGGTGGCATCTGCATCTTCCCCCCCCATGTAAAATGAGTGCCGCAGCCGTAAGTCAACGTACTTCGTTCTGTCCAGGTCTAGGCAGGCGAGTTGCGAGCTAGTCGCCTCCAGTTTCCGCCATATCCGTTGTGCACCCATCCTTTTGTGGATGCTCTCCAATTCTTGTACCTGTTTGGTGAGGCCCTCCCTCTTTTCCCTGCATAGCCGATTATCCGCAGAAGTTGCGAGAAGTCCCCCCTCACCTTGCGACTAGTTTCCCATAGGGTGGTAGTAGAGGTATCGGGGGGGGGGGGGGGGGTGTGTATCATTGAATGCCAGTGTAGTGAGGACTGCTATTTATATACGTACATTGCTAAGTTAGCACAACCGCGTTCGATGTTAGAAAGCCATCTTGCTGCTTTTGCACACAACACTGCAGTTACATGTTATTATTTGAGAAATACTTGCTCGCCTTTGCTTCACATGAGAACTGTCTGTTGTTCACATATCTAACAGTGAGCTGCGACCTTGGTCTGAACATTGTGTAAAGAAACAGTCTGGGTCGCTAGACTGTGCATGTTGTTGGGTTCAGGTTGATCGGCCCACTATTTAGCCATAACACGCACGCAGCTGCAAATACCTGAAAGTCGAGTGCTTTTAATATTGCAGGCTGCATGCTTTATACACATTCGGAAGAAGAGCTTTCCCAGGAGTAGATCCTGTGATGTGATTCCACTAAGCTGATCTTTACGGTATGGGGTTCCCCATTCTAGCCTAGAGACCTTCTATTAGTCTAATAATAATAATATTAGTTTACTAGCGAAAGGAAAGTGGCTGTAATCCACTGTCATTTTATTATGATTTCTCCTTTCATTTTCTATGGTATTGTAACTATGCTGATGGTTTTGATCTTAATCATTTGTCTGCTTATGTTAGCCAAAGTACTGCATCTTAGGACATGAGGTTTATAAAATAAACTCTTTAAACTTTACCGTGTCTCTGTTTACTCTTGTTGTGGACTGATATGAGAATAATAACGAACAGGTATTTCTGATTCCCACCATTCCTGAGAATACACTAAGTCGCTTGTTCTGGGTTGTCTATACATTGGGACCGCCGAGATAAAATCGGATAACGAATGGGATACTGATGCTGGTCGGATAAGGGGTTCTGGGTTCTGAGGTGAGTTTTTGGTACACCAATATTCACCGAGGTCCTGGGTTCCTGCGCATAGTTCTGTGCATGAGCAGAATCCCTGCAACATGGCGCACCTAACGTTTGGTCGATTGATTTGAAACGCCTTAGTAGTGCTTATATTAGTCCACGACTCCCTCACTCTTGTTTCCGGATAACGGGAATGACGGATTTAACCTACCTGTTTCTCGACTAATAGGTTCTTTCAAGCTTGCTCATTAAAAAGGTTTCTTCTGAACCCTACTGCTACTGTTAAACTCGTTGTTGATCTTTTGTGTGTCCTTATGGCGGTTGACGTTGCTGCACATAGCCGTGCACCTCTGCGCCGTTATATGACGACGTATGGGGTACCGGAAGATGGGATGGCTGTTATTTTTGTGGTGAGCGCTGATGCGTCTTTCCCTTATGAGTTGTTTTACTCTTGGGTGACTTTTCCGGCAGTGAATGCTGACGATGATACGTTTCATTCCTATACTCCCACGCAGCTACCTGCAGTCTATACGCCGTATAGGACACAAATTCCTATTTCTGCCTGGCAGCATACCATTTGGTTTAATGGCGCCCTTCCCCATGCGGTTACACCGGCTAGAATGGGCCCGTTGTCAATTCCAGGGGCCACATGGCCGGTGCTGGCCGGATTTTCGCCTCATCCCCGCTATCTCACGGTAGCGGTGGCTGAGTTGCGTATACTGCACACAGCCCTTATTACAGTGCATAGGGCTTTAGTGCAGTACGTGTCACGCAACGTGCAGGTGGGGGCACCTGCTGTTGCGGGACAACCAGCGGAACACCACGCGGTGGTTATTAGTCCTGTTATGGTTAATTCGGTAATGGGCAAGCGCCCCCAAAATAAGGATGATTTACCTTATTGGCTTGCTGAGAAATTTGACCAACTGGAAGCGGTTTTTCCGCATACTACTCCTGTGGAGAAACACTGGATACTCACCATTAGTTTGCCGAAAGACTTAGTCCCAGATATGGCCGATTGTGACAACTTGGGCAAGGTCTTTGCCGCGACCTACTCGAAGTGCTTCGGCACTCCGTCTATGTCTGTACTTCCCTCCGTCATTAAACGTGTTCAAGAAAATCACGGTGTGGAGGCTGCTGTAGAATTAGGAATGCGGCTTGTCGGGGTGTTCGATGTGGTTGCTTCCATGGTAATGGGCAACCTCAAAGGCGATGCCATGCAGTTCCAAGTGGCTAATAAGCTGGACCACCTGGACGAACTCGACAGGCCTAAGGAGTTCGCTAAGATAATTGCGGAAGCCTATAGAACCAAAGGCCGCAGTGCCTTAGGTGTTAAACCAACTGTAATATTTCCTGATTTGGTACAGCAAACTAAGGTGAGCTCGTCTGGTAAAGACGAACGCCCAAATTTTCCTAAACAAAATTGGCGGGCAAAGAAACAGGGGAAGCAGCAACAGAAACAGGGGTCTCAGCTTTGTGGAATCACATCACAGGATCTACTCCTGGGAAAGCTCTTCTTCCGAATGTGTATAAAGCATGCAGCCTGCAATATTAAAAGCACTCGACTTTCAGGTATTTGCAGCTGCGTGCGTGTTATGGCTAAATAGTGGGCCGATCAACCTGAACCCAACAACATGCACAGTCTAGCGACCCAGACTGTTTCTTTACACAATGTTCAGACCAAGGTCGCAGCTCACTGTTAGATATGTGAACAACAGACAGTTCTCATGTGAAGCAAAGGCGAGCAAGTATTTCTCAAATAATAACATGTAACTGCAGTGTTGTGTGCAAAAGCAGCAAGATGGCTTTCTAACATCGAACGCGGTTGTGCTAACTTAGCAATGTACGTATATAAATAGCAGTCCTCACTACACTGGCATTCAATGATACACACCCCCCCCCCCCCGATACCTCTACTACCACCCTATGGGAAACTAGTCGCAAGGTGAGGGGGGACTTCTCGCAACTTCTGCGGATAATCGGCTATGCAGGGAAAAGAGGGAGGGCCTCACCAAACAGGTACAAGAATTGGAGAGCATCCACAAAAGGATGGGTGCACAACTCTCGTGCCGGGACTGGTGGAGCCAGCTATGGAGTTGTTCCTCACTCCGGCAGTGACGAAATCCGCACCCTCCCGGCTTATGAAGAAGTATCGGGCTCCGGACTCGGACCCGACCTTTTTGAGGACGGACCCTAAGCCAGATTCAGTCATTGTGACGGCAGCGAGGAAGCAGCATGCTACCACCCCCTCATCGACAGTTCCGCCCGACAAGGAAAGCCGCTGGCTGGATTCGGCGGGCAGGAAGGTTTGTGGTACGGCTGCCACCACCATGAAGGCGGCAAGTGCCGGGGCCCTGTTGGGGCGTTACGACCGGGCCCTGTGGGAGTCTCTCCAGCAGTATGCGGAGCTGCTACCTCGTGACAAGAGGGAAGACTTCTTGGAGACTGCGCGAGGGGATGCTAGTCTCCAACCAGGTGATCAGTGCGGCAGCGGATGTGTCCCTGCTGGCGGCGCATGGGTACTGTCATGGAGTCCACCAACGGCGGCACGCGTGGCTTCGCCTCACCTCGCTCAAGCCGGAGGCTCAGCAGAGAGTGGCCAATCTGCCTTTCTCGGGGGAAACCCTGTTCGGGCAACATGCGGACGACGAGATGGCCCGCATGAAGACGGAGGCGGAGACCCTGACGGCTGTAGGTTTGGAGAAGCCAGAAAAGAAGAAACGCCCCTTCCAGAGACGGTTCGGGTCCGCGGGCAGAGGGCGTGGGCAGGCCTCGGTACAGCAGCAGCACCAGCAGCAGCAGTTCCGTAAACCCTTCCAGAAACGCCAGAAGGGTAGAGGGGGCCAGCAGTCCGCTCCGGCTACCAAGGGCCCTGCCGGGTCGCGGCCCTGAGCATTTTCTTCCCCTGCAACCGTTACCCACTCCAGTGGGGGGAAGCATTCAATTTTTTCCGGCAGAGTGGAGAAAAATTACTCAGGACAAGTGGGTGCTGAATATTGTTTGCAATGGATACAGTCTTCGATTCTTCAGCCCGCCTCCAGCGATTCCGCCGGTAAGCTCGCGGTATCAACTGCGAGAGCTCCAGGCGGAGGCAGACATCCTGTTAAGGAAAAAGGCGGTGGAAGACGTACCTCTGTCTCAAAGGGGAAGAGGTGTGTGCTCTTGTTTCTTCCTGGTTCGCAAGAAGGACAAGAACGAGTTCAGGCCCATTCTGGATTTGCGGCAAGCAAACCAATGGATTCGCAGAGAGCAGTTTCGCATGCTGTCGTTGCATCAGATTTACCCTCAGCTGCAACAGGGAGACTGGCTCTGTGCCATAGACCTACAGGATGCGTACTTCCATGTGCCCATTGCACGGAAACACAGGAAGTTCCTGCGGTTCCAAGTCGGCGCCAATCATTATCAATACACAGTACTGCCATTCGGGCTAAAGTCTGCCCCAAGGACCTTCTCGAAGTGCATGGCAGTGGTAGCGGCGCACCTACGAAGGAACAAGGTGTTTGTCTACCCGTACCTGGACGACTGGTTGATCAAGACCTCATCTTTTTCGGAAGTGCAGGCGCACTTCCGGAGGACGTGCGTTCTCTTGAACAAGCTGGGGTTACACGTCAACATGTCCAAATCTGTCCCGACTCCGGTCCAGTGCATACAGTACTTGGGGGCCTCCATCGATACACGGTCAGCAAGCGTGTCTCCTTTGGAGGAGAGACGGTTATCGCTCCTTCGGAAGGCTCAGGACCTCATGGCCACTCCATTGGCGACAGTGAGGAAGGTGTCTTCGCTGCTGGGGTCGATGGCCTCCTGTATCTTCCTCACGCCGCACGCATGGCTGCACATGCGACCACTGCAGGAGTGCTCGGAGGATCAATGGGATCAGAGAACAGGTTCTTGGGACGACAAGATCCGGCTGTCTCTCCATGCTCTTCAGTCTCTGAAATGGTGGTGCTCGGCAGAGAATCTCCTCAGGGGGGTTCCCTTCCACAAGGACATTCCCGAGACGACTATCGTGACGGATGCGTCTCTCCAAGGTTGGGGAGCGCACTCCGGAGACTTACAGATACAGGGAAAGTGGTCCCCGTTGGAGTCGACGTACCACATCAATTTCCTTGAACTCAGAGCCGTGTACCTGGCGTTGAAGGCTTTTCATCCGTCCTTCCAGACCACCTCGTTGCTGATACAGACGGATAATACAACCACGATGTATTACCTCAACAAGCAAGGGGGGTCGCGATCGCGCACTCTGTCGCAGGAGGTGCAGGCGATCTGGCGCTGGCTTCTGGCCCGGGGATTGATGATCACGGCCACGCATCTGCCGGGGGTGCAGAATGTTCAGGCGGACGCGCTGAGCAGGCTGCTTCAGGAGAACCACGAATGGGTCATAAACGACGAGGTACTAGGAGAAGTCTTCGCAAGGTGGGGGACTCCAGACGTGGATCTGTTCGCCACCGCCGAAAACAGCAAATGCAGAGACTTCGCATCCAGGTACTACCAGAAGGGGACGCTGGGGAATGCGCTATGGATCGACTGGTCGAACAGCTTTCTGTACGCTTTTCCACCCATTCCCCTGATTCCGGCAGTGCTCATCAAACTGTCCAAGTCCAGGGCGCGGATGATCCTGATTGCCCCGGAATGGCCCAGGCAGTGGTGGTTCACGGATCTGCTTCACCGGTCTCTCCTTCCTCACATGCAGTTGCCGTGCAGGCCGGACCTTCTCACGAAGTTCGGGGGACGGATGGTGCATCCCAATCTCTCGTCTTTGAGTTTGGCGGCATGGCTCCTGAGATAGTGCAATATGGCCATTTGAATCTACCAGAAGATTGTATGGGCATACTGAAGGAGGCTAAACGTCCTTCCACTAGGACTTCCTATGCTTACAAGTGGAAGAGATTCTGCATCTGGTGCAAATCCAAGAACTTTGACCCGACCACATGTAAGGAATATGTCATCCTTCCATATCTTTTACATTTGGCACAGTCTGGCCTTAATTTCCACTCCATTAAGGTTCATCTCGCTGCTTTGACTGCTTACAGGAAATGCCCTTCACAGACTTCCTTCTTTCAGATCCCTGTGGTCAAGGATTTTTTGGAAGGCTTGAAGAAGGTGTTCCCTCCGGTCAGACTTCCCTCGCCTTCCTGGGAATTGAATGTGGTGCTGTCCAGATTGATGAAGGAGCCTTTTGAACCTATTCACAAGGCTTCGTTGCAGCACCTGTCCTGGAAGGCTGCGTTCCTAGTGGCCATTACATCGGCCCGCAGGGTGAGTGAACTTCAGGCGTTGTGTTGCCGAGAACCTTATACTGTATTTCATGCTGCTAAGGTTGTTATGCGTACTCACCCTAAATTTCTTCCTAAGGTTATATCTGATTTTCATGTTAACCAGACCATAACTTTACCTACGTTTTTTTCAGAATCCTTCTTCTCCAGCGGAAAGGTCTCTACATTCCCTGGACGTTAGGAGGGTGTTGAAGTTTTATCTTGATAAGACCAAAGATATTCGTAGGTCAGACCAATTGTTTATCAATTATGGATCAGTCAGGACCGGTCTTGCTACCTCCAAACAGTCCATCTCTCGGTGGATTGTGTCCTGTATACACTTGTGTTACCAAAAGGCTAATAAGACCTTAGGGGGTAAACCTAAGGCTCATTCCACCAGGGGCAAAGCTGCCACGACTGCTTTGCTGCGTAATGTTCCGATTGCAGAAATCTGCAAGGCGGCCACTTGGAAGTCGGTCCATACCTTTGCTGCGCATTACTGTCTGGACGCGGATGCCAGGGCAGATGCTCAGGTTGGGCAGGCTTCGCTGCGAAATTTGTTCGCACAGTAGTGGTATTATTTTGTAATCTTCTCCACCGCCGTTTTTGTGTGGGGATGGGCTTGCCATTCTATTCACTAGATTATGACTATACACAGAGATCCCCTACTACAGAAGGAGTAGTTTCTTTTCTGTAACTCCAGTTCTGTAGTAGGGGTATCTCTGTTATAGTCATAAGCGCCCGCCCTCCTCCCCGGTGGAGAGATGAATGTTAAATGTAAGGAATGCTACAGGTCTGGCGTGCTACGCCTTCAAAAAGAACTGAAAGTAAAAGGGACCTGCTGTGCATTCTGGGATACTGGAAAAGTTCTGGAAAGTTTTCTTAAAGGCACAGTATCCTGTTCTGAGCCACATAATGGCAGCCTATGGGGCTTGTCTGTCCATTCCTTCCTCTCTATCATTCCAGAGGCTTTTGCTGGAAGAGGCAGGTTTCTTTCTCTATGGAAAAAGCTGGACAGGCAGTGCTGTTATTGGTTTCTGGTGGAATTCTTTCTAGTTGAAGTACTGGACAGTGTAGCCTGTGGATATAGGCTGCATTATCTGTCTTTGGAAATTCTCTCTTAAGTGTGGATGCAGGTCTGCATGACTTCACAATTTAAGAGATTATTTTTATTGCTCCGGGGTCCGCGCACATGGGCGGGACTATTCACTAGATTATGACTATACACAGAGATACCCCTACTACAGAACTGGAGTTACAGAAAAGAAACTACTCCATTCTCGGGTCACCACTCTTATAGTGAGTGACTCGTTTTATTGTGTTCAAACTTACAACGACAATCTACATTTTTGGTCTCAAAATGAATATTGTGATTCCAAAGGTAGCACAATTAAGCATAAAATGCTTTGGGTTCGAGTGGCAGAACTTAAAGAACATCTGCCTCTCGTGAATGTTATACACACTCTTGGTCACCAACGAGTTGGTGTCCATGCTGTCGGCAACAGCCTAGCTGACGAGGCAGCAAAAACAGCAGTGGCGACATACTTAGTGGCAGCAGTTACAAGATCGAAAAGTAAGATCGATGATGACATCTTGGCAGCTATTGCTGCGACGGAGAAGGGAACAAATTACCCGAGAGGTTTCCCTTCTCGTTACCATTATCGCTTGACTCCTGATAACGTCCCGTTAGTGAGGATTAACGACATTGGTGACAGATTGATTCCCAATGCGGACTGCAGACCATCTTTGATATTAGCGGCTCATGAGGGCATGGCGTCTGCCCATGCCGGCGTTGCAGCTACTGTATCTCTGTTACAACAACGTTACTGGTGGTGCGGTTTATATAAACAAGCTTGCGCTTACGTTCTTAACTGTGACATTTGCCAGCAGATTAAACCTTCAACTGCGGCGCGCCCACCACAAACTCAGTTGTACATATCTAATAAACCACTAGGGTGTGTTTATATAGATCACTGCGGTCCATTCACCTCTGATACTTGTCACAATTACATCTTGGTTGCAGTGGATTCGTGCACACGTTTTCTGTGGGTATGGCCACAAAGGAGTGCTGATGCCCGTACTGTCATCAGGGATTTGCGTGTCTTTGTGGGAAGTTTTGCTTGTGGTACCTTTCATTCTGATCAGGGCCCTGCATTCGTCTCTAAGGCGTACAAAGAAGCCATGAGAAATTTGGGGGTCAAAGTCAAATTTTCGTCTCCCTACCGACCTAAGGGTAATAGTGTGGTGGAGCGAATGAACCGTGACTTAAAGCAATCTTTGACAGCTAGGGTTTTAGGCACTGGCCGGAACTGGCTAGCCCATTTGTATAACGTCCAACGTGCACCTAATAATCTCCCTAGAAGGTCTCTGGGTGGGCGGACCCCATACATGATGCTCTTTGGCATACGAATGTTTGTCCCGGACCTTGATGGTCTAGACATGGAGGCGTCAGCCGCACCCTTTGACGTAGATGATCACTGTGCTGTATTGTAGAATCTACAAGAAGCCAGAGACAGTCTAGCGAAGGAACACGTGCCCTCCACATCTGATGCTGCGCTTCAAATCCCGGTAGTTGGCTGGCTACCTCGAGTGGGTGATCTGGTCCGTGAGAAGGTGGAGAACAAGAAGGAGTTCGGCCCCTCTTATCGTGCACCGGTTCCAATGCTTGGCGTGCAGGATAAACGAACAGTCATTTTAACTCCACTTCCTGGTCGCAAGGATAACAGGTACATCTCTATTGACAATGTCAAGCTACAGCGAGTGGCCGATTCTTCTTAGTATGACTCCAGCGGTTTCTTGCCCTGCGATGCTGAGAAATTCTGTTTTGGCTCCAGCTTCTACCACCTTGCCCGATGTTGCCGTCGAGATGCATACAGTTACTGGACCTTTGTTGCCACCGACAGCTGGTGGTCTACCTGAAGATATTGAGTATGCTTATCCTGCGGATGTCCCGTTGCCTGTTTTACAATCCACCACAGTTAACCAGTCGCGCTTTTCCTTTGACACTAATTCAATGACTTCCATTGCCCCATCAAAAGTTTCAATTTTTGCAGTCTGGTTTAAAAGACATTTTTTAATTCCCCCTTGGACTTACATTTGGCTGGTGTTCATATGTATTTTCTTTTTTATGTCCATTGGATTTGTGGTAGTGTTTTTTCGACTTATAAATGGACATTACCTGAAAGAAAGATCTACAATTAGACTAATTGATGGAACTTTGGCCCCCCACTCCTCATCACATATCATGAAAAGGGACCAGACTTTTGTGAACATTACTGCCTGGCCTGTACTGGATGGGATTGCGTGGGATGCTGTTAAATTTCAAATTCATGGTCCCACTGAAGTAATCAATGTGCCAAATGTATTTCGTGTTTCTATGGGTGATGTAGTTAAGCAAAGCATCCGCTCGGATGATTGGGATGTTCAAGCCATAGAAGCACTGTTCTCTGATTTGAAATATTATGCTGCGTTTGATGCTGAGGATTTGTATTTAGATACTGCTAATTATGATGAGCAGTTTTGCTATCAACATTATGGCAATCATTTCCTTCACAAAGCAAATACATTTAGAAATTTTGTAAATTATACGCAATGGGAACACTGTCCAGCGCTTAGGCTGGGCAGCTCCACCACGTTAGTGGACAAATTCACATATTTTTCTGATTTCAGTGTGTCGAATCCTGCCTCCTTTTACTTTAAAGTGGCGGCTGAGTCTACCTCGAAAGTTAGGCTGACACACACTAAATTGTTATATTCCAGATCCTTTATGGATGAGTTGGCAATCGGAGGTTATGATCTGTGGAAAGCTACTGTCGATCTTAAATCGGTTTGGGGTTCTAAACCGTGGCAGGTACAGGGAACAGAAGCTTTGCATCGTGCCTGCCTCATCCCGAACCACATGTTATTTTTGAATTCGTCAATTTTTCAGACCACCTGTTTTGGATTGGCTACTTCTAAACAATTAAATTCTCCCTCCACTCTGGATCTGGGTGCTTATCCTAATTGGGATAATCATACGGATCTGTCCCTTGCTACGTTGCAGTCATACATTTCTAATCCTTCAATATTTCCAAATTAAATCCGAAAGGGTGGTTGATATGGCAAACGAGCTCAGATTCCTGTCAACATCGGTTTCTGGATTTGAATCTGGGGTATACGCAAGTTCGTGTGGACCCCCGTTTTGAATCCTCTCATACTGTAACTACCTACTCAGTAGGGAAGTTATGCCAATCTTGGCTGCAACATTCCACCTTAGCATCTGTTAAACTTCATTTATCACAATTGAACGACAAAATAGATTTGAATGATTTTGTTAAGGGTCCTGCGGTTGGCAGGTTCAAAAGATGGGTATATGCTGTTTATAACGAAGTTTGGAAGCTATCACAGATTGAAGCTGCATCCAGATCACGAGCTATTGATCAAGCCAATATGGAGAAAGTATTGGCTGTTATAGATAATAGCATTAACACCCTGTCTTCCAGAATTTATACGTTAGATAATATCGTTTCATCTGTTGTTGACATTGTGCAGGATGATTTGTCTGTTTTATATCATGGTCAAAATCAATTGCGTTCTATTATGCAGTTTGCATGGACATTGCAAACGTTAAAGGCTGGGAAAGTCCCTTGGGATTACATGAATACTTCATCTTTGTTCCTTCCTTTTAATTTAACTGCAAAACAACAGTTCATGTCCATGAAAGATGCAACATACTCATTGCTGCACATTGAAAAGTTAGAACCTTTGCCTTTCTCTGTTGCCGAATTAAACTCCACTGTGTGGCTTATCCACGGGTTAATCACATTACCGTTTCCCCTGTTTAAGTTCAGTTCCTGCATGAAACATTATGCGCTAGGCAGATATGAACAACTAGGTACTGCCTTCCTGCATGAAGTTTGGTCACTCCCATTCACGTACAGGTGCGTGAGGGACGGTAAAGAGGTTTACTTAAAAGGTGAAGAGTGCACTTCCACTCCGGATCGCTCTGTGGTGTGTCGGCACATTCAATTGCATGGTGCATGTAATGTGCACGCTCCTAATTTAGCTTGCGTCCTAAAAGGGATCCCAGTGCCAGTTATAACACCGTCTTTTACGCTGCTGGCTAACAGTAGTCATTTGCTATTAAATAATGAAGCTTGCTGTGGGATGTTAGTGGGAATTCCCTACATAGTGACTGTATCACAGAGAGTAGTCTGCTGTAACAACGTCCTTTTCCCACCCCCGCATGGGCGGCTCGATGTATCCATCTGGCCTTCCATTCCAACCTTGAAAGCAGAGTTCAACAAGATGAGCAGAATAAGGGCTCTATTGTCTCAAAACGAAGTCGCGTTGACTTCATCCCGGGAAACATTTGTCCTTCACGTAGCAAACACGCGCACCGAGGTGCAAGCGCTTTTGAATACTGATCTCCCACTTCATTTTGGTGCCCTAATTCAGACTATCTTTATGCCTCGTCAACAAGTGGCCTGGCACATTTTTTCAAAATTGTGGGCTCCGGCCTCGTGACCTCCTTCCAAACTATTTTTAGTGTGATCCCGGCATTTTTTCATTCTATTTTTTCCAGCGTCTTCGGAGGTCTCCTGTTGATTCTCTCCCTCGTGGCTGGGGTACTGTTGTTGGTCTGCTTACTATGCTATGGATGCACAACTTGCGTCATACGACAGCATGTCCCGGCTGCTCCATCTTCGTAACCGGATGCTTGAATACTATGGAACACTACCACTGGCAACATTGAGCATAGCCTATGGGTTGTCCTTCCGGTTTCCCTACTTTACTTGCGTACAGCCTGTCTTTCATTGCCTAGAGTGTCCGTTCCAATGGGCTCTGGATTTGTGCTTGTCAAACTCGGTGTCTCCCGCCCCGGATTATGATCGACTAATGAGCCCCTTAGTGGCTCATGAGTTGAACTGTTCTGGTGTCAGGATTATGGCCTGTGGAGCAGCACATGGAGTCCTAGGGAATTGGGACATCGGAACGACTGCAGCTGAATTCTTGGCAAGAAGTTATCTTGAAGAACCCGCCAGTTGTCCTATGATGGTACTGGAGGCTCCAGTTGTCGAAGAACGTGTGTTCATTCCCCTTGCTGAACTGGATGGCAGATCATTTTGCAGAACGTTCCAATGATTTCCTCTTGGAAGCAGTTACAACTTATTGTGCTTATACATTGATGGATTAGCTTGGAGGTCATCCAAAATTCCTGTGGAGTACCTTTTGTTTTTTCATTGAACATCCATCGCTAATATTTTTTTCCCCTTTAAATGTTTTTTTTTTTCCTCACTTTTTTCTCTTCGAACTTTTCACTGCCCTTATATGGATTCACAATTTGTGCCCTTGGTTCCGTTCTATCGAACTTGAACTCTGCGTTCCTTAATTGTGCCCCTACTGGTTAGTGGTCCGATCAAGGGGGGGTGTAGTGAGGACTGCTATTTATATACGTACATTGCTAAGTTAGCACAGCCGCGTTAGATGTTAGAAAGCCATCTTGCCACTTTTGCTGCTTTTGCACACGACACTGCAGTTACATGTTATTATTTGAGAAATGCTTGCTCGCCTTTGCTTCACATAAGAACTGTCTGTTGTTCACATCTCTAACAGTGAGCTGCGACCTTGGTCTGAACATTGTGTAAAGAAACAGTCTGGGTCGCTAGACGGTGCATGTTGTTGGGTTCAGGTTGATCGGCCCACTATTTAGCCATAACACGCACGCAGCTGCAAATACCTGAAAGTCGAGTGCTTTTAATATTGCAGGCTGCATGCTTTATACACATTCGGAAAAAGAGCTTTCCCAGGAGCAGAGTATACCTGATCCTGTGATGTGATTCCACTAAGCTGATCTTTACGGTATGGGGTTCCCCATTCAAGCCTAGAGACTTTCTATTACTCTAATAATAATAATATTAGTTTACTAGCGAAAGGAAAGTGGCTGTAATCCACTGTCATTTTATTATGATTTCTCCTTTCATTTTCTATGGTATTGTAACTATGCTGATGGTTTTGATCTTAATCATTTGTCTGCTTATGTTAGCCAAAGTACTGCATCTTAGTACACGAGGCTTATAAAGTAAACTCTTTAACCTTTACCGTGTCTCTGTTTACTCTTGTTGTGGACTGATATGAGAATAATAACGAACAGGTATTTCTGATTCCCACCATTCCTGAGAATACACTAAGTCGCTTGTTCTGGGTCGTCTATACATTGGGACCGCCGAGATAAAATCGGATAACGAATGGGACACTGATGCTGGTCGGATAAGGGGTTCTGGGTTCTGAGGTGAGTTTTTGGTACACCACAATTCACCGAGGTCCTGGGTTCCTGCGCATAGTTCTGTGCATGAGCAGAATCCCTGCAACACCAGGAACTCCTCCAGTGTCTTTGTAAGCCAATGTACCACAGCCAGGCGGTGTAGAAGTGTCTTGCAACCGGCCTACCCACTGGGAGGGTCGCTAACTTTAGTCAGTGCAGCGTGCTTCGAGGGCGAGTGTGGCTTTGCTATTCAATTCTAGCGTAGGGTTTGTGCACTTGTGAGTAGAATGTGTAATCTGCATTGTGGGGGTGTAAAGATCGCCAGATGTCCACCAGTCCCATATCTTGTAGCCTTCCCCGTTCATCCCGTGACAAAGCTCCAGTCCCTGCCGCTGGGCCAAATGGTCCTACTGGTTGTCGAAGACCATGTTAATGTCCCCCCACAAACGGATTTACCTATCTGGCTAATTTCCTCCCTGTTCATCAGATGAAGTTCTCCTGTCCCTCGTTGGGCACGTATAATGAACCTAGGGTGAAGGTATGAGCATTTATGGGGTCGGTAAAAGCTAAAAGTTGCCCTTTGATTTCGGCTTGTTTTGGGCCCACCTTCCCTCTAAAAGTGCGAGAGATGAAAATTGCGACTCCCGCAGTCTTAGTGGTGCTTGGGGGGGAAGTACTGGTGGGGAAAGCCATCAAGCGAAGTCTATGTGAGAGCGAGGAGGTGTGTTAACTGTAGTAGACAGTTATGAGTTCTAGGTAGGATAGGATGGCCCTCCTTTTAATCGGATTGTTAAGACCCTTAACATTAAAAGTGAGGATTTTGGTATCCACTACCATGAGGGTCGGGACGTGTCCCAAGATGACCACCTGGAAATCAGAACTCCTAAAGTGGGTAGGTTGTGAAGGAAGAATCCTGATGAGAGAGGCTAAGAGAGGATTGCAAAACATAGAAGTAGCCAGGTCCTGGGAGATCCTAATGCATGAACTCACACATCCGGATCTGGAGACTCCAGAAGAAGAGGAAGAATACTTATTAAGTACGGCCTTGCAATATAGACACACTGGTAATAACTGGGCTATTCCTATAGCTCCTATATGATCTGGCCCCATCGACTTACCCACTGACCCAGCACTGTATAGCCCTCCATACTACACACTAGCTGACTTATACATATAGGGTTCCATATCATACATATGAACCTTTACTATTCCGCTGAGAATTCGCAGGGGAGGTTTGGTGTTGTAGCTTTGTTGTTTGTTGATATATTGAACAGCTTTGACAATACTAGCAGCAGACACTCCTGCAGAGATTATACTAGACTATCTAATATGTACTGAAATGTCATGATATTACTATAAATGATCAATAAAATATGTTTAAAAAACAAAAATGAGGGTCGGGTCTTGGTCAGGCAGCTGGGTAAAGCGTTGCTGCGAGCCCGGGGTTCCCTGTGCGCCTCTATTGTACAAGATGTGTGTACCTGATACTAAAGGGTTACCCAAGTGTGGAGCCAAGCGTATGAGGGATCGCGCGCGGGGGGGGGCAGGTAAACGGAAACAAATGTTCAACAAATGCAACTACTAATAAACAGTCATCTTGTGGATGATTGAAATCCAGAGCGACATGCCCCAAGGGGGCTAACTGATATGGGGTGCCAGTGGCTGTTGTCTACCCACTCCTGCCTGAGCCCCTTCCCCCCCCCCCCCATCAAGGGGGTCTAGGTGGGGGTCTACTAGTGCAGTGGCATCGGCCCCTGCAAATTATGATGGCGAGGGTCCGGAGGGGTCCCCTGTCAGTGACACAAAGACAGTCTGTCTTTCTTTAGCCATGGTATCTGGATCAGGGGCTGGAGATTTGATCGTTGTCCAGCCGTGGCCGCTCCGACGGTTCTTACTTGCTTTGTTTTGTTGTCTCGTTTGCTGGAGTGGCCTCTATCCCAAGCAGTTTGTATGCCTCCGCAACTGAGCGTATTTGCCGGAGCTCCCCTTTGAATGGGAAGTTCAATCTGTATGGGTGGCCCCAAGGATAGTATATGCCAGCAGTCCGTAGATGGGTAGTGATAGGTCGAAATGCTTTGCGTTTCTGTAATGTGGAGGCCGCTAAGTCCTTGTATAGAGTAGCGTTTTGGCCTTTGAACTGGAGCGCGGGATTGTCTCTGGCCTTGTGGAGTATACACTCTTTGAGCTGGAAGTCATGAACACATGTTAAAATGTCTGCTGGTGGGGCTGGGGCAGTCTTTCTAGGGCCCACCCTGTGGGTGCGATCTAATTTGATTTGAAAGTCTGGAGGCTCTCCCAATATTGCTCAAAAGAGGTCAGCAACCAAGGTCTCTGTTTGTGTCCTCCGCCCCGGTCGCAATCCCCCGAATACGTATGTTGTTGTGCAGGGAACGTTTTTCTAAGTCCTCAGTATGGGCTTGAAGGTCCATATTTTGCTCATGCAGCCGGATGATTTCCTGCTGGAGGCCTTCAATTTCTTCGTCCCTGCTAGACTCGTGGTACTCCAAAGTATTAATCCTGTCTCCCAGGGAGTCCAGATCTCGGTGGACCTCCCTCAGGTCAACCAAAAGCTCCTTCATTGATGAGAGGTCTTCCCGTAGGGACGAAATTAGTGACTCAGTAAAGGTGCGGTTGATCGGCGCCTCCGCTCTGTCTGCCCCCTCAGGATCCTCTGCGTTCCTTTGAGGGATAGGACCCTCGGAGAGGGAGTTGGACTTTTTAAGAAGCATATCCTTCGCCGATCTGTCTTTCCTCCCCTTGCTGGTAGTCATTTTCTTTTTGGTGCCCCCTAGTGCTCAAGGTTGCTCCCGGGTGTCGGGGAGGTGCCAGTCCAATAAGCAATATGGTCAATCGGAGCGCCAACCCCTCCTCCTCGCATGTGGTCTCGCTGATCTTAGTAGCAAGGGGTGGATCTTTGGTATAGTTGAGCCGTGGGGAGGGGCCCTCCAGATCCGCTGCCCCAGTCGGGTTGGCCCAGGGGTGTGTCATTTTGAGTCTCTCACCTTGAAGCCAGGGCTTTTGGCTCTCAGGCCAAACAGTTCTTTTGGAGCGCAGTGTAGGGGGCCCCTTCAGCTCTAGGGGCACCGTAATGTGCCCTTCATTGTCATGATCCTCTATGCCTCCTCCCCCAGCCACAGTCCCACACTGTAGTCTAGTCCAGTGCCCCCCGACACTGCCCTCTTTCATCTTCTCCTCGAAATCTCGCTAAAGCTTCAGGGAGGGGGACCCCTCCAGGACCAAATCAGCGAAGGGGGTCCATTACTTCTATCTCACTTGGGCACAGGGATATGTGGTGGGGGAGGGGACAAGCCCAGCTGCTACTCTCTTCCCTACGAGGACGCCGCTCTGCTTTAGACACCGCCACAGGCCCGGATCCCCTACTTCACCCCGCCCTTTAGGTACGGCCTAGCTCCTCAGAGGCCAGTTTTGTAAGATGTACTTGGTGCACATCAAGCCTAATTAAGGTACAATAAAATGAGGAAACTTGAGAGAGATAGCAAATGTGAATATCCTACCACTTCGGTAGTCATTGCCAAGAAATGTAATGACTTTAAACCACAACAGATTCCGTTCAATACAAGCGATAAGACTCCAGCCACCTCAGGCAGTGAATCTGATTTATCAAGCAAGACCAGTGATTTAAGTGAAATACGTGAAACTATTCTCCCAGCCGCAGACACCTCTAATAATGTAATGACATTCTCTTTGTTAGTAGAATTAGAACGCTACAGGAAAGAGACGAGATCACGTTTCAACAAACCCAACCAAAATACAAAAAAACAAGTAGGGGCAGACACAAAAACAAATGCCAACTCTTGAGAGGGGGTGATAACAAGATCAACATCACGCAACCAGAAGAACTAAGGGTGGGTTTTCTAGCATATCTTACGAGCTTCTCCTCATACCTAAACACTACCTCTATTGATGTTTCTATTGTCAACTTGTCTCGATATGATTTATCTGTTGTTGAATCGAACTTACTATGGAAAGATTTGAGTTTCTGTCCTATGATAAAACCTGACTTTACCCAGATTCACATTGATTTGTACGTTTGTACGTCGTCTTAAACGTAAGCATTTTTTGTAGGTATACAAATGTCTAACTCGATTCCCATTTTTTCTGTCACTAAATGCAATAAAACCATTAACGATGTACAAGAGCTTCAGGTTTTGCTGTCTCTAGATGAGAGCACTGGGCCTGCCTCTACCATGCTTGATATACTAGAAGACTTGGACATAGCTTCCAATCTGAATATTGTCATTGGACTCAAATCCAAATCTGCATTTGTTCCCTTATTGCTACCAGACAACCTCATGGACTCATTCTATAAAGCAGTGACTCACGACTTGCATGAGTTAGAGGACAAACTACCTAAAAGACGAGTCATTCTTGGGGACAATCTTACAAAGAATGAATGTGTAGCACTGCACACACTGTCCAACCTTCCGGATGTAACAATAAAAGAAGCTGACTGGGGGGGGGGGGGGGGGGTGTAACATAGTGTTGCTGGACTATGATGACTACATAAAGGAAATTGACAACCAATTGATGGAGGAGTTAGCTTACATAGTTACCAAACCATCCACTGCATGATGTGACCACACTGATTGGACAAAGACTCACTCATTGGCCTGATACCTGTGTACTGACGGACGCAGAATATAAGTATGTTTAATCCATCACCTAGAGCTCCGTGTATCTATACTTTACCCTAAATACACAAGTGTTTTCCCTCCGGGTAGACCGATCATTTCAGGGTTCGGTTCACCTACTGACCACATCTCCGAATTCATTGATGTTTTCCTCCAATCCATAGTACAAAATCTTTTGTCCTACATTAGAGACACAAAAGATCTGCTCAACAAATTGGGGGGTCTGGAGTGGGCTGATGACTTAAATTTTGTGACTCTGGACAGAAGTTCACTCTACACATGCATCCCCTTGAAAAAGGCATGCAAGCTCTTACTGATTTTTTCTCCAGTAGGGATGCTACCTTGTACTAACATACTTGTGCCCATGCTGAATGCTTTTGATGTGGCTATCTAAGTGCACTAGACCTGATGGACCCTTTATGATACAATCTTTGTGTGTATTATTTCAGATCTACTGCCTGTATCTTAGTATACCACAAGTTATCGTTGTTTTACGATAGAATCTTTTCTGTATTATTTCACATCTAGTGTCCCTACCTTACTGCAGCACAAACTATTGACCCTTTTGTGTGTGATCCAATGATTACTGTTGTAGTTGATGCTAGCAGCAACCATTCCCTGAGGGCTGGTTTACACTCACCCCATATGCATCCAGCACAGACTGGATATATGACCCTGGTAATAAAAAGGAGTCGAGCGCACGTGCCCATACCCACTTCCACTATCTATCTGTGTCTGTGTGTTCATTAGGTTTGCATGATACTGCCCCCGGGCCATACCACATTACATTGTGCTGTGGACAGCGTATGCAACCATTTTACCTCTGGCAGTGGGGAAAAGTTCTGTTATGTAGCTTTTAGATGCATGGCTATCACAGGTGGAAGGCTGCTTTACAGAGCATGAATATTGATGAAGATGATGGTTGCATGTTGTGTGTACTGTCAGATATGTGTACATAGCAAAATGTTTTCAAAAACGCTCTCTAAGAAGAAGAGGAGTCGCTCATCAAACGCTGTAGAGAGAATGGCGAAAATGGGTGGGGTACTCCAACTGTTACAGTGGGCAATGTTATGAACCAATCAAATGCTTTTCTTTAAGGTCACATGGCAATCGCGCAGCGCGCGCGCAAGGAGGCCGCACCCGACGCGATTTTGATAAAATATTACCATAATATAAGTTTATTACAGTAAAAGATCTATAAATGTTTAAAATATTTTAGATTATCGCTTGTTCTCGTATACACTTTAAACTTATTTAGATATAGTTTTGAGACAAAAAAAAATGAGGGAATTGCGTTGCCGGCGCGACACCATACATCTATGACTTAACACAGGGCCTGGCAGCGTGCACTCGTCGCATACGCAACGCGCAGCGGGCGTGACCCCATACATAGATGACGTAAGGCGCGGCTTGGTACTGCGTACCAGTCGCATACCAAAGTAGCAGCTGGCGCGACCACATACGTATATGATGTTACGTGGGACGCGGTGCCACGAACCCGTTGGATACGAAATGCGCATCCTTTACGAGTTTAGCAATATGGCTGATAGGATTCGCGTGCTGATAGAGCTTGGTACACTACCGGTACGGGACTTCAGTTTTCTCAACAAAAAAAAAAAGATATACATACTTCTTTTTGAAGATATAAAACATTACATATTTTTCAAATTAAAAACAAAAAAGATAATAGAGTCCCAAAATATTACAACAACAAAAATAGAAAAAATATAGGTTTTATTAATATTAAAATATGAAATTAACAGTGACTGAAAAAAAACATAGGTTTTACAGACGTTATAGTTAGGAATTAGCATTTAACCTTAGAAATTCACTGAAAAAACCATAGGTTTCAGGGACGTTATAGTTAGTTTGACATTTGACTCATATAAAACCAGAGAAATTCGCCGGTTATAGTTAGTTGAGCTAACTATAACTCGCGCGCCCGCAGTGCACTGGTGATGATGTCATATATTACATCACTCATGACATGGTCATTAACATCACTCATGACATCACTGATAACATCACTGACAGTTTACATACTTGTAGTTCTAGCAATTGTCATGATTATCATAATTGCATATTAAATGTCCACTGGTCAACCAAGGGTGTGACAGTATACGCGAGTAGTGGGATATTGGCTATTGGTCTCCCTGCTATGTCCGTGGTGTGTCTTAATACAGGTATAATGGGAGCTATATAACTTGAACGGTATCCTGTCCCTGAAACTACCGGCATGGAGAACAGGGGGTGAGAACCTAGGGTGAGTGAGGCAAGGCAAGTTAGAACCTCTTCTTTCGTGGGTGTGGAGATAATGGAAGGATTATGTTGTTGTGTGTATTTTTTTTGGGGGGGGGGGGCGGGGGAGAAGAGTAGGGCTTTCCCAAAGTGTGGCTCAGACGAATGCAGGCGCTGTGTGTGGGTCTCTTTTGTCTGTGGGGGTACTGCCAGGTCATGTACTATTGTGATGTCTGGAGGCAACAGTGTGTTACCAGTATCTGGGGTGGACTGGGCTTGTGTATCTTGGCTTTGGGCTTCAGTTGCAGTTATCTGTGGAGGCGTTTGCTGGGTGCTTACTTTGTGGTGGTAAAATTGGTACAGTAGTGTAGCCCACTCCGTGGCAATATGTTTCTTACTCACACCTTGTACCTCCTCCCACCTGATTGTGTCCTCCTCTGCCGAGCCTCATTTACTAACGGCACCTGTCCAGGCTGCCAGTGGGGGTCCTTCTGGGGCTCTCTAGTACATTGTGATCCCTCTCTTGGCCAGTAGACGGGCTAGGGAGACAAAGCGCATCTGAACATTAAGGGTCTTTCGTCTGCGGAATATCCCAATCCCGCTGGCCTCCCAGGTGTGAATGTCAGTGAGCCCTGTTAATTCCCGTAGCGTCTTGTGTATTGTACTCCAATAGGACTGTATCGTGGGGTATAGCCAAAACATGAGTTTAAATGTTGCTTCCAGGGTTTGACATCTTGGGCAGTGGAATTGTGTGTCGGAGTAAAACCGTTAGAGCCACGCTGGGGTAAGGTAGGCCCGATGTAGTATGGAGAACTGTATGTTTTTAAACCGAGCATTGCGGGACACTTTCTATGGGTATTCTAAGGCTCATTCCATTTCTTCTCATGTAGTGGACGCCCTATCTCCTCCTCCCACTTCTATTGCAGCGGGGTAAGTGCAGTGGCAGTGAGATCCCGGATTGCTTTATAAAGCCATGTCATTTTAGTGTCGGCCCATGCCCATATTTAGTATTGCATGAAGTACCGGGTGCGTTGCGCATTCCCCCTCTGAGAGGTCCCAAACGCGGCGACAACTAAGGATTATTTGTCTATGGAGCAGGAATTTCCCCCAGTCTCCTCTGAGAGCTGGTTGAACGGAAGCAGTTGACCCTCTGTGAACAGGAATCCCACTTCCAGGACCGAGCGATTCAAACAGATTTGCATTGTTTGAGCAGCGTAGTGTTCTCTGTTTCTAGATAGTCCGGTTAGCGGGAATAGGGGGGTGTACAAGTTTGTCCATCAAGACATGCTGTGAGTGCGTAACATGTTAAGTTACATTATGTTATGTGGTATTTATAAAGGATTTCCTCAGCCATTTGAGTACTAATCTTGCTGCAGCGTGTTGAACCATCTGAAGTTTATGAAGGACTGATTTATTAGTTCCTGCATAAAGGCTGTTTCAGTATTCCAGTCTCAAAGTGATCAAAGCTGTAGCAACCGTCTGCCTTGTTGAAAGAAGAAGTAGATCAAAAAATGTTTTTAGTGATTTTGATTAAGTGAAAGCAGGTGTCAGCTACAGATAGTGCTTGTTGATGGAAAGACAATGCAGAATCGAATCTGACCCCCACGTTTTTGACAGATGTTACAGTATTAGGGGGAGAGGGGTATCAGCTGGCCACCATTGACTGGAGCAGAAGTTGTTACTCTTCCCTAATGGCATCATTTCTGTTTTTTCAGAATTGTATCTCAGGTGGTTTGTCTTCATCCAGTGGAAAACAGCTGTAAGGCAGTGGCAGAGGTTTTCTCAGCCAGTGTAGTATTTTTGTCTAGGACCAATACCAGCTGGGTGTCATCAGCATATGATATGGTCTCGATATTAAAGGATTAAATTAACCTGATTAGAGGGGCCATATATGCATTGAAAAGAACTGAGCTGACGATGGAACCTTGTGGGACCCCGGAGAGCAGAGGTTTTTCTGCTGATAGATTTTGCCCAAGGGTAATGACTTGCCTTCGGTTTTGGAGGAACGACCTTAACCAGGCCAGCGCAAGATGGCAGATGCCAAAGGATTCAAGACGGTCTAGGAGGATGTCATGTGAGACCGTGTCGAAAGCCGCTGATCGGTCTAAAAAGGACCAACATAGTGTGTTTCCCCTGGTCAAGAGCATCTTTTAGAGATTCAGCCGTGAAAAGTGCAGATTCAGTCGAGTGCTGCGATCTGAAAACTGATTGGTTTGGTTGTAAAATATTAGCTCCTTTCAGGTAGGTCGTGAGTTGTGAATTGACCAGTTTTTCTGCGACATTACTTAGGCAAGGGAGAAGGGAAATGGGGCGAAGATTTGATAGGATGGTAGGATCAGCAAGCTGTTTCTTTCGCAGGGGCCTAACTGCCGCTAGTTTCCACTCATTAGGTACCTCCCCCTGTGGACAGTGAAGTATTTATTATATTGTGGATGACTGGGTTGACCATGTCTATCGGGGCATGTAAGATCAGAGGGGGACAGGGATCAAAAGGAGACTCAGATTTGACAGCCAAAATAGCTTGACATGTTTGATCTAGGCTGGATTTTGAAATACTTGGAGGGAGGGTTGATTGCTGTCCGTGCAGTCTTGGGGTGAGTAGGGGACACCGAGGGCGGGGGAAAGTCTTTTTTCAGCAGATTGGACTTTTTCCTTACAGAAATCCGCGATACGGTCACAGAGCCTGTAAAGGGGGGATTTCTTAGAGTGACGTGGGGTTTAAAAATGAGTTCACTATATTAAAAATAGTTTTTTGGTTAGAGTTAGACTATTCAAGCATATCGGTAAAGTACAATTTCTTAGCCGTTTTCAAGTTTAGATGGTAATTTTTAAGAGCGGCCTTGAAACTAGTCCGCTCTATCTGAGTGCCATCTGCGTTCTAATTTTCTGCAGTGGCTCTGCATTTCCTTTAACTCCTTAGTATACCAAGGTGCTGAGGGCTTCTTTAATCAGCAGCATTTCTCAGGACCAGCTGCCATGAAGTGATCCTTCAACTTAGTTAGCCATGATGTGAAACGTTTTTATCTTCCGTTGGATCTCCTGTAAGTATAGGCTTACCTACTGAGGCTGCTAGATTAAGATCAGGATGGGCAGCCATATCCTTCCATCTAGGCTTAGGGGTCGGGCTGGAGTATGCGTGCTCTTTGTGTTTTGTCATGGGCTTACGTCTGTTTTCCCAGTGTATAAGCTTGTGGTCAGACCAGGTGAGAACTACTGACTCTTTAACCGTAAGGGTTGAGTGGTTTGAGCAGATGTCGTCAAGAGTGTGATCTGCATCTTGGGTAGGGGTCAATACATCTTGCTTTAGGCCAAGTGTAGCCATGGTTTATCGAAATTGAATTGTCCTAGGGTCATTTTGGACATCTAAGTGAATGTTGAAGTCTCCTAGAAGGGTGAGATTGGCAAATCTGAGGGTAAGTACACTTACGATGTCCCCTATGCTTACTAAAAAGTCATTACTGGGGCCTGGTGGGTGGTAGACCTGGGCTCCTGAGAAAGCATAGGATTCCTCTAATTGAAAAGAAAAAATAATGCTCTCTGCTCCTTTAAGGTCGAAGATTTCAAATATAGACCTTCTCAAGGAACTGCGGTAGATAATAGCCAAACCTCCACCTTGCTGTTCAGGGTTGTCCAGCCTATGAATAAGGTAGTCAGGAGGGAGGGCGCAAGCAATGTCTGGATTACACCAGGATTTTAGCCAGGTTTCTGTTATGAAAAGGCAGCCTAGGTTGCCGTTAATAATGAGGTCATTAATGTTTACAAATAGCGAGCGGGCATTGATCATCCCTCCTTGCAAATTGGGGGGTTTAGAGTTGTTCCTAATCGTTGTGATCGGAGTAGTTTCCAAAGTTATACTGCAAGATCTACAGCTGATGGGGGCACGTCATTTAGCCACATCGATGGAGTCTTAGCAGTTGTGGATGTTATTCAATTTCAACAGATTTTCTCGTGTAAAGCGTGCCCTTTGCAAAATTTGGGCAGCATTTCTGGCGCTGGGCATGTTCCGGACGTGGATGGGCGCAGACGAGCTTGCCTTTGGCGTGCCGTCGGCTTGCCAGTGGCACGTCCGCTTTATGTCGGCGCCATCCCTGGTTAAAATACCGGAAGGGAGGTGCTCCGGGAGGAGACTAGACAGTCTCCTTCCCAAGATGGCTACCACTAATGACCCACCGGAAGTGAGGAGACCAAAAATCACAATGCTTCCCTCCACTCAAACAGCACAAGAAGGTGCGGTGGACCGGGTAAGATTGTGAGCGTGACAGCTGTTTTGCAGCAAGTTAAAAAGTCAGCACAATAATTTCTGCAAATTATCATGCATTTCAAGGAACACACGTTAAAAAAGGTACACCTAGTCCGCAGTATCTAAATATTTCACAAATTAGTGCAATAGTAGAGTTCAGTAAGTTAAAATTGAGTTTTAAAAAAAGCGATTCTCTGTTTCCAAGCAGTACTTGCCTGCAACTAACATGCATGTATGTGCTACCGTCACCTGTATAGGATAAGTTGACTCGGGCTGGGTGCCAGGGAGGAGCAGGCGGCAAATAGCCTGCACCGTCATGGATCCCATCTCCAAGGCGGTTTCCCCCAAATGTCGCCCCGCTGTCCATCGGGACAGCCACTGGAGTTGCACCGCAAGAAAGTAGGCTTGAAAGCATGGCGCCCCCAGTCATCCTCGGTCTTTCGAGAGTTGTAGCTTTGAAAGGGCTACTCTCCAACGCCCGTTTCCCCATATGAGGGAGCTCAATAAGGTGTCCAGTTTGCAAAAGAAAGAGTGGGGGGGGTGACAGGGCTATTGGCAAGGTATTAGAGAAATTGCGGCACTAAAATCATCTTCGCTAAGGCTATCCTGCCTATTGGGGCTAGGAGCAGAGCCTTCCAAAAGTTTAATTGAGCGTTGGCTCCCGCTAGGGCTTTATGATGATTACCCTTGAATAAGTCTGTGGGACAGTGGTAAAGTGGGGCGCAAGTATTCCAGGTAATACTTGAGTCTCTTGTGGGGGAAGGTCCGGGTTCAGGGGGTATATAGTGGATTTTGCCCAGTTGACCTTTAGCCCTGCTGCAGCCCCAAAGTCTGAAAGTGTGTTTCATATGTGACTGAGATCCTCTGCGATATCCCGTACATACCGCAGCAGGTTGTCAGTGTACAGGCACGTATGTGCGTATACCTGCTATTGGAATGCCTCAAGCTTCCCCCTCCCGGCGCAACCGTATCGCGAGAGGCTCCAATGCCGTGGCGAACAGCAGGGGGGAGAGGGGGCACCCCTGCCGGGTGCTTCTCTCTATCCGTAGGGGCGGCGAGATGTATTTACACAGTCGCACCCTGGACGTAAGAATCATGTGTAATAGTTTCACTTGTGCTCTGAAGGGGAGTCCCAGCCCCATCCGTTTCAGTGTCTTGAAGAGGTATGGCCAGGTCAGGGTGTCAAATGCCTTTTCCAAGTCCAGGACCAGGCAAGCTGCCCTGCGGTAGCGGTCCCGGAGCCCGATCCTGGACGTGAAAGAGCTTGCGGATGTTTTGGGATGTATCCCTGCCCGACACCAACCCGATCTGGTCCCGGTTTATTAATGGCGGGAGCATTGGGCCTAATCGGTCTGCCAGAATTTTGCTTAGAATCTTGCAATCGGTGGACAGTAACGTTATTGGCATATATGAGGTCAGCTGTGTCTTGTCTCGCTCAGGCTTAAGGATCGAGACTATGAGAGATTCATGCAGCGAGCCAGGTAGTACCCCCTCCTGTAGCGCTGCCCTGTACATGTCTGTGAATTTTGGCGCCAACAACGTGGTGAAGGTGCTATAGTTTTCTGGGGGTAGGCCGTCTTGCCCGGGGGACTTTATTCTGGGCTAGGACCTGAATTGCTTGCTTTACATCCAAGGGTGTGATCACTGCCTCGAGGAGAGCCCCGTCCTCACTCGGAATTTGGGGTATATTGAGAGGTTCTAGGACGTGGTCGGCATGTTTCCGACTGTCCCCTTTCAGGGCTCTTGTATATTGTGTAGTGATCCTCGGAGAGCCGTAGGATATCTGCCTGGGAAGTGGCAACCCTGCCAGCAGGGCCCACAATCTCAGTAATTGGTCGTGTGTCCTGGCTCTGCCGGGCAAGCCAGGCGAGAAGTGCCCCTTATCTGTCCCCATCCCTGTGCTTCATGAGTGTACACAGTACAGAAAGATGTGGTCGAGGTAGAGAAGAACTTATTTGCAAAACAATATATAGTAGCAAACACGGATTTGTTCATTGTGACAAGTACAATTTATTTGCTTTTTGAAACAGAGCATCTAATGCAATTGTATTCAAAAGCATTAGCAGTTGATGGCAGTGACGCTGCTTATTACAGTTTCAATGTAATATATTTACAGTGCTCTCGGTGCTGAAGGAAAGGAGGAGGGGAATGGGTGTGTTTAAGTGGTAACGTGTGAGTGGAGAACAGGGAAAAGGTATTAGTGACATATACATCAATGTTGCATGGTAAAAGCTTTTCCAGCCTGCGGTAGGTCAAATGTTCCTGAAAACACACATAGCTCTAATGGACAAGTATTTTTTTAACAATGTTGCCAGAGTTTTTGTTTGTATCTGTATGTTGTCGACGTTTCGACCCCTGGGTGCAGGATTGAATGGTTTCCTTACGTTGGGAGTCTTCATCAGGACTGGACTGTGAAGAGCACCTGTGGGTAATCGGAAAGATCGTGTGAGGGAATGGTAAGGTGACCATGTATGCTACTATCATGTCAGGTGATCAGTACCTACTTGGATATGGTGACGGGAGACCTCCGTCAAGGGATTGGTAATGGTGCGCCTGGTGAAGCTCCTAAGGGAAGAGGGAAATAATCATATGCCTGCTGATTGAATCAGCTGCTCTCACTGAGTAGAGACAATGGACGGATACTCACTAAACCATGAGTGGGAGCACGCAGCGAAGTGTCAGCAGCTTGCAATGAACTGGGAATCAATCCCGTGGTATCCGTCAAAGAAAGATCAAAGCGGCTCAGGAAAAAACGTCTGGTTACAAGTTGTGAAACAACAAGAGAATCCCATGTGATGGAAGTGTATGATATATTGTGTTCAGCAATCAGAAGTGTAGTACATCATATGCTGAAAAATGGCTATCTGTGGTTACACAGTGCCAAACACCCTAGTGTGTGTCTTAGCAAAAATGCATTAGAGCGTGTGCAATGCGGCTCTGATTAAGTGAAGAGGCACATCTTAAATGTCTTGGGATAAAAACCGGGTGTTAGGGGTGTTTCTAGAAATGGGCACAAAGTGTTCACGGGGTGCTGTTTAAAGAGCTAACGGATATTCCCCAAATCTTGACAGTGAAACATGATCCCAAGGTATATAGGGATATCACTGATTACCCATGGATGAGTGGCTACAATGGTGTCATTACGCCTATCATGTAGACCGGCAGTCGCTGAGAATAGCCGAGGACGGGTAAAAAACGTGCGCTATAGTTAAAACCAAAATTGACGTGCCTGGGTAGTCACAATAACTGCAAACAAGCTTGGAATGTTTCACAGGGGGTGCGCTTACCTCTCATTCGTGGCGGAAGCTCTGAATGGAGGCTCGCAGTCCGTAAGTTTCGATATTATAAAGGGAGATTGACGTGGCGTGCGTGCATGAGGAAGTGCAAACGTTCACTGTCAAATTCGTCCGGGGGCCCGTCTAAAGCTGGCCTATAGTGTAACATGGGTTGAAAATGCCCGGTCATACTCTGAATATAACGGGGGAGTATGTGAAAATACCATGGTCATCGCATATACACCATGGAAGGAAGTGTCTAAAAAATCTACATCGTGACATCATAGTATGTGGTCGCTGTGTCCTCCGCTCGAGTGCCCTCTGCAGTGTTTGGGGTGTGGACACATAGAACAAAATGTTTCACAAAGAAGAGTGTAGTCAATCAGGCAAAAAGGCTTACGATAGAAGGCTTAACATTTAAGCCGGCCTTGCTGTATAATTTAAATGTGGTACTGGCACTGTGTTTGTTCACAGAGAATAACTGGTATCCAAGTTGCAGTACATCCTATGTGGGTAGTAAAAACCGTTCTCAAACTGCTGGTGTGTTACAAGGTTAATTATCAGGACATCATATACATATAACAACGCAGAAGAAGCATATGACATGATTGCACTTCAAGAATTACATATGTGAGCATCATTAGTTAACAATATTAATACACTCTCAGTGTGGGCAAGTCTTGGTGCGTGCTCACAGGTTATACAGGTGTGTTATACAAAAATCCAACGTCGGTCATTAGGACAAACAATGGGTATGTCAATTTAAAGACAATTGATGAACAGGTCCCCAACCCTTTAGCAATTACTCTGGGGTCAGACCCGCCAATTGTGCATTTGTGCCATCAAGTTCATTTAGTCTATTGTTTACTATTTCCAAAAGATACATCAATTTACATTCTCTGACATTCAAGATAGGCCCGAGATCGCCGCCCCTTGAACCCAAAGATACTTTTTCAAGGACCAGCCATCTAAAGGAGTCCGGTGGGTGTGAGTGTGTCCTAAAGTGTTCCACTAGTGTGGCACCAGGGGTATCGCAGCAAATCTTGGTGCAATGCTGCAGTATCTGTGTCTTGAATTTTTGTCAGGTTTGTCCAACATATAGTAGATTACATGGGCATAGAATGGCATAGATAACGTCACTTGAATTACAGTTGGTGTGTGCCTTGAGTTGGATGGTGTGTTGTTTGTAGCTGAAGGACTTGGTTTCAAGCGCCATTTTGCATGCCTTGCATCGTGTACATTTGAAATGACCCACTACTTCTGGGAGGTTCCACATTGTTTGGATTGTAGGTCTTGGTGGTGTGTCAAGGAGCAAGCAAACTACGTGATCTTTAATGTTTTTAGCTTTTTTGAAGGCATGCATCGGAGGTTCCAGTGTATCGAGGTCATCTGCTATGAGCTTCCAATGTCCGTTGATTATTTTATTGAACTCATTGCTTCTGGTACAATAGGCTGTGACACAGATCATTCTGTTGGTACTAGGTTTGGGTTTTCTGTGCAACAAAAGTGTTTCTCTGTTGTAGTACCAAGCTCGTTTACGAGCTCTTTTAACAAGTCTTCTGGGATATCCTCTTTCCATCAGGCGGTTGATTAGGTCATCTGACTCCCGAAAGTAGTCTTCCTTCAAGGAACAGTTTCTCCGGATCCGGAGAAACTGGCCAAATGGTAGATTGTCTTGTAGACTTCTGTTGGCTGGTATACCTTAATAGGGAGTTTCTTACAGCTGGCTTCCTGTACAATGATGTGTAGAAGCGGTAGTCTTTGATTCTGATTGTGATATCCAGAAAATCTATGTTAATGTCTGTCCCAGTGGATGGTGAACTTGATATCTTGAGAGCAAGTGTTAAGCCACTCGAAGAACCTTTGTAGTTCTGTTTCATCCCCCATCCAGATCAACAGTACATTGTCTATGTACCTCCGCCAGTGTGTGACCCTTTCTTTGTGAGTTCATACAGCTTGAAGTTGTATCTTTGTAGGTCTGCTAATCCTTCCGCATACGCTGCCTTGGTTTCCGCGACTCGGGAAGGGGTCACTGAGCCCGTGTCAGCTGCCTTGGTCACGGCCGCCAGCTCGTGTTCTGCTTTCTGCAAGCTTCATTCAAGTATCCTGCGGACTCCCGCTATCTGCTTGATGCAGGCCCCTCTGATGACAACTTTCAAGGCATCCCACTCCAGTGTCCCAGTGGACGCCGTATTGGCATTATTCGCGAAATATTGTTCAATATCGTTTTCCTGGTCGTGGAGGAAGACTGGGTCTTCCAAGAATTCTCGCTGCAGTTTCCAGGTGGGGACTGGTGGGTTGGGTGGCTGCCATTGGAGAGTTAGAAGATGCTCGTCGTGATCAGAGACCACATGCCCTAGATAATCTACTTGCTGGGCCATGGGGAGTATTGTAGGCGAGCATAGGAACCAGTCGAGGCATACACGTAGATTATGGGGTATCAAGTGGAAAGAATACAGCCTAGAGAGTGGGTTTTGGTTCCGCCATAAGTCTGTTAAAGACCAATGCAGTGTCCATGACTGGAAGCGCTCCATTTGTGCTTGGGCAGAGGAACCGGTGATCCGGGGGTGCAAACGATCCAGGGATAAATCCAGCACACAGTTGTAGTCTCTCCTCACATACCCGATGTTGTGAATTGTGCTAGGATTGCTGATAGAGAGTTCCAGAACTTCCCTTGGTCAACATTTGGGGCGTAGATGCTGCCAAGGAGTAGGGGCTGTCCATCCAGGAGCCCTTCAATTAGTGCATATCGCCCCTCTTTGTCCACCGCACTCTGGGTTTCCTTAAATGTGATCCCTGGCCTGAACCAAAGCAGCGCTCTGCGAGCAAATGCGGAGTATGTGGTAGCACAGAGAGCGTTGTGCCAGCGCTTTTACACTTGTTCAAATTCAGTCTTTGAGAGGTACTTCTTCTGTAACAGAATTATCTGTGCTTTCTGGCATTTGGCATAGGAGTAAACAGCATACCTTTTACACGCTGTGTGCATTCCCCGCACATTTAGGGAGAAGATACTAGTTAGTGTCTGCGGTCATTGTCATGTCAGAGTGCGTTCTGGGGGAATGGGTAGGGGGTATCTTGCGCTGATCCTGCCTCCGGCCCCCTGTCGTGTGATGCCGTCAGATGAAAATGCTCGCCCTGGGTGGAATTACGTTTGTGGGGATGCGGAATAACTGGGGAGAAGTTCAAACATTGCAAGGGGACCGTGTCCCAACATTGCGGCTCTTTCAGAACTGGCGATACGTCCAAACTTTGCATGGAGCTAAAGTTCTAGTGTATTATGGGCAGGCTATGTGCTCAGGGTGCTGTTCCATTGCCCATAGTGGCCCATGTTCCCAAGTGTGGTGTCGGCGAGGTCTATTGTGCTTAGGAAGAGAGCTGCGAGATGATTAGTGGTTGTATGGTCTCGACCTGTTTTCCCAGGCATGGGCAGGATGGGGACCCCGTCGGGAGAGGGTGAAGAAGGGAGGGGATTGTGACCCTAGATCTTGTTTTCCCTCAAATTAGTGTATCTGCCGTTTGGGGGGTCACCAGGGAGGGGTCTTTGAGTCCGCAGGAGAGATGCGTGTGTCCTTGGAATATTCTTCAGACAAGATGATGTGTTGGCCATCCCCCCTGTCCAAACTTGCCGGGGCTGGATCCAAATTTGCCACCGCTTGGAGAGCTCTTCTCCGTTAAGCTATCTTTTCTTCGAGGTTGGGGCTGGCCAGCGACCGGGCTTTGGAGTTTCGGTCCCCGTCGCTGGGAGGTTCTTTTTTCCCTTTGGTGCCTGCGTCATGGTTCCCATATGTTAGAAGCTATGTCCCGGAGAGGATCGTCCAGCGTGTGGAGCTCCATCCAGTCAAACACTGCCCTCGGGTCCACTAAGAACCTAGTGTCTCCATCATGTATGATCCTGAGGCAGGCCAGAAAAAGAAGCGAGTATTGGACCCCCTTTTGGCAGAGCTTCCGTTTTGCCTCCAGGAAAGAGACCCGCTGCCGCTGCACCGCCCTAGAATAGTACGGGAAGACCATCACTTGTTTGCCTTCTACCTGAAGTGGCCCATGATGTCTGGCCGCTCTCAGCACCGCTGTCCAGAAAGTGAAGTAACTTTAAGAGCAGCGGTCATTGGGGCATCTCTGGGGGAGGTCGTCAAGCCGGATCCCTGTGGGCTCTCTCCACTGAAAAGAAGGGCGTGAGTTCGGAATCTGGGGTGGATGATTTGAGCTAGGTCTCTATAAACTTCACCGGGTTGGATCCTTCAGCCCCTTCCGGCAGGTTGATCACTCTGATTTTGCTTCATCGAGACCACCCTTCTAAGTCGTCTGCTCTTTCCTCCAACCTGTTGATACGGGTTTTAAGGTCCTGCATGACTTACTGCTGTGACTTAGCTGAAGGGTGACGAGGGCCTTCTCACCATCCGCTACTTTATCAGCTAGGTTAGAGTGGTCATCTTACAACAGGCTGAGGTCCGAGGACAGGGCCCCGTACCCATCCTCCATTGTGGCCCGTGAGTGTTAGATTGCAGCTAGTACTTTGTCTAGCTTGTCGGACATCAACTGTGGAGCAGTCGCCTCGGCTGCTGGGAGCGGATTGGAGACCACCTGGGGTGAATGCCGTTCTGGGGCTGGTGTCTGCGATCCTGCAGTTGGACGTAGGCGCCCCATGATGTATCCGGTGGCGTGACGGGATCACTTCCTTACGTGTCACCTGGAGTGGTCCGGTGATGTTGATAGTTTGTGATGAAAGACAGGTTACTGCTGTTCACTCCTGGTGGGCCTTTCAGCCTTCGGTGTCCACCGGTGTGGCAGGCGTGACCTCTGTCGAGGCGGTAGCTCCTAGGAAGTAAGAGTGGTTGGTGGTGTTAGGTTCTTTAGCTTTAGGGCGGCTCTGTAGTCCTTCACAACTGGCCTTCCATCATGCATGCTTGGCCCCTTGTTCAACAGCATTTGGACAAGATGGGGTTATGTCCTGGTTGGAGATTCATCTGTGGAAACAATCTCCGGAGTTGAGCAGTGCGCTGACCGGAGGCTCTCACATCGCCATCTGTTCCAGGAGTGGTTCAGTGACCTCTCACACCTCGGTCAGTGTCTCGCTGGATGCTCATCGTCTCACTTGCGCCTTGTGGCCTGGCGCCAAGCATTGTGACTGATGTGGTGCGCCAATTCACCTCTGGTGGGCCTTTGTCTACAGAGCGCTTCAGTGGATTTTCATAGCCATCCTCCCGCATGCGGTCCTCTATTCTGATATGCTGCTTGTTTGGTTTGCGTTGTGATCTGGTTGGGAGTTTTCAAATTAGCACCATCTTCTGGTTCTAGTACTGAATTGATTGGGGGTCCTCACCTTGGGGTGGATCAACGGCCTCCTGCGCCCTGGTTGACTCCCCACTGGGTGGTCGCCTTCCCACGTGCACCTCGTGGCCTGGCGCCAAACAGTGAGACAATCACGGGTGTTGATCCACCTCTGGGAGGATCCAGGGCACTGTCTCCCTTCTCCGTTCCAAAGTTCCAGCGGCACCCGAGGGCCCTCAGCTCTCATTCGCTTTGCCCTCCGGGCGTTCCTCTGGAGGGGTGCCAGGTGAGTCGGGGGGGCATCAACTGAGGGCCACACTACTGCTCCAGTGAGATTGATCTGGACTAGCTCCCCAAGTAGAGCTCCGCGCCATCTCAGGGCTCTTGTTGGGTTGACCGCCAAGCCACAGGTGGTGGGGGTGACCCCTGCTGGGCAGCAGTTGGTTGACGGAGACAGGTCTGATCTCTCTCCCTTTTCCTTGTATTGACCGAGTGTTGCGTTGGCCGGGCTCCCTGGGCCATACACAAGTGTCTCCAGCCTCAGCACTACATGACTCGTGGCTCCCCGGTCCGTCTCACACTGCGTCTCCTTCGTCGCCGGGGGTTTGTCCCTTGAGCCCGACCTGGGCCAGATTCTGGGAGGCTTTGGGGATTTCAGGGACCTCAGCCCCGGTGGTCCTTAGCCGGAGCACTGTGAGGGGGCCCTCATTCATGTAGGCCTCTCTGCTGGCCTTGTGTGTTCACCAATTGCTGCTGAGCATCCTTGGCAGGTGGGGGGGGAACGGGTCTGGCCTCACCTCTTCGCTGCCGCTAAGCTCCCCGCCTGCTCCTCATCTCGTTCTTCCTGGTGGTAGCAGCGCAACAGCTAGGGCGCAGTGCTGGGCCTGGGCCTGGGCCAGAGTTCCGCTCTGTTCCGAGCCGGTGTTTCATGGCTGTTTGCGGCTTGTCCCTACGACACTCCGGCCCCTTGCCTGCTGTCCAAGGGGGCCGCCATTTTAGGAGAGCAGCCGCTAAGTTGAAGCCCTCAATCTTGCGGTGTAGCACCTTGTCGCTCTTGCAGGCAGTCTCCAGTTGCATGCTGGGCGTCCGGCAGCAGGCAGCCCCCATTGCATGTCTCTGTTGGGCCCCACCGACCAGGATGATTGTTGATTATGGGGGCTGGTGTACGCAGCTCTACTCTGGCACGACCTCCATCTTGGTTGGCTTGGCAATGCCCCCTCCTGAGTCTTATTCTTACGGGCTTGGAATGAAAGAAGATTGGGAGGGTTGCTGGACCCTCTAGATGACCAGCCTTATCTGGAAAATGGACTGGTATGAGGAATTGGGTGAGGCCAGCAGACTGGATACCTCTCCAGAGTCTGGCTTGCTTTCTTCCTGTACCGTGGTTACTGAGGAAGGGGTGTCTTATGCTATGGTGGTGCAAAGGGCAGCTGAGGTCCTAGACCTTCAGCTCCCTTTGGTGGTGGTCAAGACTATCTTGACAGCAGCCCTACAGCTTGGTGTCTCCTCTTCGGAACCCTTGCTCCCCTTTAACGAGGTCCTTACAGATGTCCTACTGGTAACCTCGTCCAAGCCCAGCACAGGGGCTCCTGTGAATAGGACAATTGCCTGTCGTCACTGCCTTGCTCCAGGCAATCCAAACTTCCTCACTTCCCACCTTACCCTGGAGAGCTTGTTAATCTACGCCTCTACCTCCCATGGCATGTTCCCGTCCCAGACTTTGGACAGGGAATCCAAGATGCCAGACAGTTGAGGAAAGGTTTTTTTTCTTCTGCCAGCCTTGCATTGCAGTCTGTGAACACTGCATGCTTATTGGGCCGTTATTCCCACTCCCTATGGGAAATGGTTGTGCAAGTGCTGCCTCACGTCCTGGAGGAGGCCCAGACTATCCTCTCCCAAGCATTATCAGACAGGAGAGATGCAGCAAAGTTCACCATTCGTTATGACTCAAAACAACCGACTTGCTGGGCAGAGCAATTTCCTCGACGGTGGCTGCTTGACACCATGCCAGATTGAGAACATCTGGCTTTTCAGGGGATGTCCAGGCCTCGCTCATGGACATGTCCTTTGATGGCACCTGCTTCTTCAGAGACCAGGCAGAAATTGCGCTGGAGCGCTTTAAGGACTTGGGCTACGGCCAAGTTCTTGGGCCTCTTAGTGGCCGCATGTCCCCATTCTGCCTTTTGTGGCTATGTAAGGGGCTTTCAGCTGCACCAGCCGTATCCCAGCCACAAAGCTGCTCAAGTTCCACAGCTTCAGCGTGGCAGAGGGTGCGGCTTGTTAAGACACGTGGGTCGGGCAGCCAGTGGTCCGGTCAAACCACCACCCCCTGCAGCCTCCGCCTCCAAACCCTCCTAGTCTGGCCCATCCAGATCAAAGGCGGCCAGTTGGTGGCAGGATCAGCCATCACCTCCACCACTTGCAAAACCTCCCATTGGACAGGTGGGTTCTCCGGATAATCCGAAGGGGCTACTCCTTCCCCTTCAAGACTACCCCTTCCTTCATGCCTCTATCTTAAAACCGGCTGACGGAGGATCATTTAATTTAATCCGAAGGAAATCACGACTCAAGCCTTGGCCAATGTAGCCATAGGGAGGGTTCCAGCTGCAGAAGTAGGCTGTGGTTGCTATTCCAGCCACTTTCTGGTTCCGAAAAAGGACCTATGTCCTATCCTAGACCTATGAGCCCTCAACTGCTTCCTCAACAAGCATTAGAAATGCATTAGGTTTCACATTTTTGTGAGTTAAAGCTATTGGCTTTGTAAATGGCAATGTTTTTAACCCTTATGTGATCACTCCACTGCCAACAAAAACACATAATTAAACACTAGCCGCCAATGTCCGTCCTTGAACTCACTTGCACTGAAGTGGATGCTAACAAATCACCTGCTTATTGAAAGAAAGGCGCAAGGGCCCAACGTACGTACATAAGCATTGTAGAAGGAGTGCTTTTTAAAACTTCCCCCCCCCCCCCCCCCCAAAAAAAAAGTCCCTAATGAATATCAGAACAACTGACCAAATTAAACTTGTGAAGCTGAAAGAAGATGCGCTTTGATTGCAAGTGCATCAACAGATGAACCTTATATGTATAGCATATGTAAAGTGCATTTACAGTTGGAGGTGCACATGTTCCCCTTGTCCGCCAACGCTAGTGGGTTTTACAGGTGGGATCAGGCAGGTATGTGAGCATAGGAGATACAGAGACGTATGCTCAGAATCAGAGCAGTTCCCATTGAACAAGACTCTCTTATGCAAAACGGAGCTCATGAAAAAGCCAGACTCGTGTCAGGTAAGCACAAGATATCAGCTGTGCCACAGGAATTCCAAACGTTCAGAGTTACACTGAAGGTGGGAAACCACTTCTGTGCAGGTCAATAAGGCTCTGCTTGAGAGCTGTAGTCTGACCTGGGCTCCAATACTGGAGTCCCCATTTGACTACACTGAGTAATCCTCGGCACAGTTCGTGAAAGTGCGGAAAGCTTAAAAGCCTGTTGGTAGTAGGCGCTATAAAAATAAGCTGCACACTTACATTATGTTCAGAGGTTAAATCGCCAAATCGTGAGTCGGGCTCCTTTCTTGCCAAAGAAACATTTTAACAGACAACTGACCACCTTGCCAGAGCATCACAAAACTGAAAATAATTAAACCAAAATACTACATATGTAATGTACCATTAAAACACATTACCAGGTCCATTTTCATTCAGATGAGGAAGTAACAGAAGCTACCGAACCAAAGACAATTAGGAGACGTGCTGGGCAACTCCGGATAGGGTTTGTTTCACCCAGAGATGTTGGTTCCAAAAAGCAGATGAAATCTCTGCGTGAAACGACAGGGGGGGGATTTGGAATTGTCAATTTAACCTGGACACTCTTCTTTTTTTTTTTTAGTGCAAGATCAGGTGTTAACTTCTGACCACCATTAACTCTGCCCCGGTGTGCCAGTAACTCCATTATCTGCAATTCATGTCACTTGTGGAGGGGCTGAACAGAATTAGCTGGAGGATTACCAGGCACTGACTATAACCTGGCTCTATACATATGGTATCTGTATAGCACAAACCAGATGAAAGGCTTCGGGAGTCTCCAGGTAAAGACACTGTTAGTGACTGGAGGAACAGTAGTGTTCTGAGAGTGGAGGTGGAGTGTTACTGCGCCGTGATAGTGTTTTACCATGCTGTGATATAGTGTTCTTTAAAAAGGCTCTAAGAGATATGCATTCCGTTTTCCATCAGGTATAAAAAGAACGGCCTCTATAATGAACAAGCATTGGCATAGCCAATAGGTCTCGCTTTTGGGACCTTGTAAGTGTTTTGCCATGCAACAGTTGGTGTTGTTGCACCAAGGATATTGTGCTGCATAACTAAATACTTATAAGGTCCCAAAGGCGAGACCTATTGGCTATGCCAATGCTTGTTCTGGGTGGAAGTAGTTGGGGGGGGTGGAGAGTCAGATGTGGGCGGATCCACCCCTTTGGGGGGGGAAATAGGAAGCACAGGCAAAGGAGGCTTCATTGGAGGATGATTGAGAAAAAGAAGTGAGAAAGATTCTGGGAATATAAGGAGGTTATTGGGAGAAAGGTGAAAAGAATGAGTGACGCAAGATGCCGTGAGAATGCTGGGGTGGAGAAAGGGATCATGTTTAAGAAGTTTTGATGTTATGATAAACATTGAAGCGGTTTAAATGCTTGCATTCCTGTCCTAATAAATATTCCTTTACACATCACTGGAGTGTGGCACGTGATTGCCTCATGATGAGGAGCGAGCGGCTGAGGTTGAGGGAGATGGGACTGGGGTGGGTGGTGAGGGGACCGCGTTCCATGCACTGGTAGCGCGCTTAGGCGAAATGAGGGCGAGCTGCAGGAGAAGAGGCAGGGGGAGCAGATCGAGGCTCCAAACATCCGGGTGGAGGAGGCCCTGGCACAGTGAGGGGAGAGGTGTCTGCTTTGAGGGAGAGGCGCGCATCTGCTGAGTGGGCGGGTTTGGCACGTCAGCTAGGTGTCTGCAGTGCAGCCACCATAAAGATCTGGAGGATGAGGGAGGAGATAGGGTGGCCGGGACTGGTCAGCTGGAGGTTTGGGGGCAGGAGAATCAGGCAGGTACGGGAGGCAGGAATTGGATGTAGGAGAATGTGAGTGAAAAAAGAGTGGAATGGGGAACAGGCAAAACAAGACTGAGGCAAGCAAGAGTAAAAGGAAACAAGAGGAAACAGGATGCATAACTAAAAGAGGTAAAAGTGAGAAAGAAATGAGAGAATATGTGGAAGCAGAAACAGCAACAAAAAAAAGTAGGAGAGCAACAAAAGGGTTACAGCGAATTGGAGCAAGAATGAGAGGCAAAGAGAGAGAAGGAAGGGGCAAAACAACAGAAAACAAACGGAGGAAATAAAGAGACGGAGAAAAGGGTGCAAGAGTGCAAACAAGCATTGGCCGTGCGGCAGTAAAAGTAACGCCGCACGGATGTAAAAGCGAAAGTCATCGCGATCCCTCTGAAAGCGAAAGTGATCGTGCTGACGCACGCTAGGGATCTGCGCGCAGCAGCGGGGGGAGCGGCGGAGGCAGGGAGCAAGGGAGAGGAAAGACAGATGGTGCTGAAGGCTGGGGCAGGAAAGGCACGCGCATGTGCACTCAAGCTTGTAGCCAGCCAGCAAATGCCTGGGTAGCACTTTCAAGATCCCCTTTACTAAAAGTCGAGCAACAGCGCATGCGCTGTTCTAGGCTCAACCTAAAAACAGAAGTGAATTTGTGTGAAAGCAGCAGTAGCCCTTTAATAGACTAACCAAAGAAAGATAAGACGGCCCACTTCCTGTCACTGCCCCCGCTTTATAGTTTGTAAGCTGCTCACCCAGGAAGTGATGACCTCCCCTTCCTTCACACCCTTCAGTTACTGCTTTTGCCGCTGCCTCTGCGAGATTCCAGACTTTACACGCACGGATGCAGCTTGCTTGACCTATGTGTCTGGATGGGGACAGTGGACAGTGACCGGCACATGACCCTTCTCCTAAAAGCGTCTCTTACACTGCAAGAGGGCCTGGCAATGCTTTCAATCTAATGTAGGTACTCTAATGATGTGCTTAAAATCGGATCACTGCACAAGCTTACATCAATGTGCATTACAACATGGTGCACAGTATTGACTCACCGTAGCGGTGCACAACCTGAAGCTTCAGACACCCGAACAGACTGACCTTATACATAGAGATGTAAAAGCAAACTGATGAGAGACGGCAACATGGAGTTGGAGGGGAAAAGAAGCACAGGAGGGAAACAGCTGGGAAACACGCACACACTCCTGGATTGCTTGAGCATTCGCGAGAGTTGCAGCTATCGTGATGTTAAACATAAAAGCGGGCGCCTCGCTGAAACCTAAAGCGTAGCGCCTGTCTATATAAAAGTTATTGGGCAGGGCAGTTTATAAAGGGGGCACCAAGGTCCCAAAGGCAAGACCTATTGGCTATGCCAATGCTTGTTTCAATTGTGCAGAAAAAACAATATGTACTTTTCTTGTGCTTGGAAAGAGTTCTTGGGACTTAAACATGAAAAGCAGAGACACTTTATTGTACAGTGTTTGATGCAATAAAAGTGTCCTGAGCCAGAGCCCCTGTGTGAATGAATACCAATAGACGTCAGTTTTACAGTAACATGGAGTCACACACACACGCACACTTTCCCTGTTAAGATCCACATTCCAGTCACACAAAGGAAAGCTGCGCGCCCCTCACAGAGACAAACAAGTCCTACATTCAGATACTACTCCACTGTGCTATGTTGGGCAGAAACCTCTGCTTGACTCCATCACCCATTAGAGGCCGGAGTTTGCACCCGATGTGGTATTGCAACCTTTCCACAAACTTTACAACGGCCTGTATCTTTTTCTGCGTTGATTCTGTCTGGTATGTCGTAGAGCAATTTACGCAAGCAAAGCCGGTTAGAAAGTATGTGGATGAAATGTGTGGTAAACACGCTCATGCATGTTACCCCTCCGCACCCGTGGGGACCAGCGATAAAACCACAGAAGGGAAAAGCCCACGGTGCGGTTAGAAGTACAGGCTCCCAAGAGCATTAATAGAAACGTCATGTGACGCGTCTACCGATCTCCTATTTGCTCATTCATTATTGTGCGGAACGTGCATCACTGCTCTGGAGACATACAGCATGGTGAGCGATTGCGCATTTTTGATTTTTCTTCGCAATAGGAAATACGGAGACATTTTTCCCTGTGGAGAACTCTGTTCTCCTACACGTCCGCCCCCTCTTTGGAGCCTATCCGCTCCCCCATAAAACCTGGGAGTGACTTCAACCCTTTGTCAAATTAAAACTCTGGCCATGTGCAGAATAGGAAAGGGCTGAGTCGGAGTCTGTGAATGTCAGGACACTTGCAAGTTTGTAAGTCTTCATAAAAGTTCAAGGTAATTCTGCATCCTTTGTGTGCGGTTATTACTGCGGATTTTCCAGGACTTGTAGTGGAGAAATGGACATGGTTTGCCAGCAGGGGACGGGAGGGAGAGCGAGAGAGAGAGAAAGAGTGAGAAAGAGAGAGTGGGGAGAGAGTGCTAGAGAGAGAGAGAGAGAGAGAAAGCAAGAGGAGAGAGGGAGAGGGAGAGAGAGAGGGAGAGAGCTGCTTGCGCGCGCAGTCTGCTCATTTTCTAGCACTGCACTCGTGGCGCGCCCCTGCTCGCTTCCGCAAGGTGGATGCCGCCACAAGCACGAGTGTGTGCTTGAAAATGACCAGAGCGACGGCTAAAGGTCCTCCTATGCAGCGCATGCACGCTGCGTAGGCGAGACCTAAAAAGGAGTAAATCAAGATACTCCTATAAGCTCAGATCCTGTCTGTCCAGGGAGACTGGATGGTAGTGTCGAACTTGCAGGATGCCTAATTCCACATTCCCATCCAGCCTGCCCATCCGCGATACCTGCGGTTTTCGGTAGGCCACGAGCATTTTCAGTTCACCAGGCTTGTCATTGGCCCTACCATTTCCCCACGGGTGTTCATCAAGGTGATGGTGGTGGGCGCAGATTATCAGTGCAGATCAGGGGTGTCAGTCTTGCACTATTTCAACAACTGGTTGCTGAAGGCGAGCTCGCCTCATGCTGTTGTCTCCCACCTCCAGACTACGGCGGACCTCCTGCATTCGCTGGGGTTCACTGTCAACATGCCGAAGTCACACCTGACTCACTCTCAGACTCTCCCTTTTACTGGAGCTGTTCTGGACACAGTGCAGTTTCAGGCCTGTCCTCCCGAGCGGCGAGTCCAGTCTATGATTCCGATGTTTCAGCCTCTGTCCTGGATTTCGGTGAGAATGAATGAGGCTGCTGGGCCTCATGGCCTCCTGCATCCTGCTAGAGACACATGCCTGATGGCATATGCGGTCTCTGCAGTGGGACCTGAAGTTCCAGTAGGCACAGCATCAGGGGAATCTCTCAAACATAGTCCAGATCTTGAAGCGAACTGCAAGAGACCTGCAGTGGTGGTTGACAAACCGCGATAGGGCAGACCCCTCTCTCTTCCCCAACCAGTTCTCACAATAGTGACAGATGAGTCACTCTTGGGATGGAGCGGCCATCTGGGAGAGGTGGAGATCAGAGGTCTCTGGTCTCCAGCGGAATACAGACTCCGCATCAACTTACTGGCGCTCCAAGCGATCAGTTTGGCATTGAAAGCTTTTCTGTTCTCCATCAAGGGGAGACTAGTACAAGTGTTCACGAACAACTCTACTGCCATGTGGTACTGCAACAAACATGTCGGAGTGGGGTTTTGGACCCTTTGTCAGAAGCCCCTGAGTCTCTGGACTCTGCTGGAACAGCAGGAAATATCTCTGGTGGGTCAATACCTCTGAATCCCAGGGTGGACAAACTCAGCCGTCAATACCTAGCGAATCACAAATGGCATCTCCCCAGAGGTGTCGCACGTCTCTTTCAACAGTGGGGAGAGCCTTGGTGACATCTCTTCACCTCCGCTGAGAATGCGCAATGTCCACATTTTGCGCTCTGGAGTTTCCAATGAGGCTCTCTCTCAAAGACTTTTTCTTGTCTTGAGTGGAGCTCAGGCCTCCTGTGCGCCTTTCCATCAATACCATTCCTGTCCAGAGTTCTCAAGAAGATCAGGAGTGACTGGGCCCAAATCATTCTTGTGTCTCCAGACTGGGAATTGAGAATCGGGTATCTGAGCTTCTCCAACTGATCATTGATCCTCTGATCAGGCTGCCTCTTCAGGAGGATCTTCTGTCGCAGCGGCAGGGGAGGGTCTTGCACCCAAACCTGTAAACTCTATGCTTTCTTGCGTGGAGATTGAGCAGCGGCAGTTGATAGGATTTGACCGAAGTTTGTAATGTTATTTTGGCAGCCAGGCGTTCCTCCGCCAAGAAGGTATATGCCTGCCGCTGGAACAGATTTGTAATATATTGTACAGAAAAGTCTATTGACCCTCTGTCTGCTTCCCTTTCTGATGTTTTGCTTTTTATTTTAACCCTTGCACAGAAGGGCTCTGCACAGGGCACTCTGAAAGGGTACACTTGGCTTTGTCTGCTGTTGCCAGACCAACCCTCATTATTTAAATCTCCCATTGTAAATATATTCTCAAAGGCCTTGTACATATGATCCCACCTTCCCCTTTCAGTGTGCCTCAGTGGGACCTTAATTTGGTTCTCACCTTCCTGATGTGTGCTCCATCTGAACCTCTGCACAAATGCCCCATCCGGCTGCTTACCATCAAAACAGCATTTTTAATAGCAATCACACCTGCGAGAAGGGTGAACAAATTGCAGGCTTTGCCTAGCCTCCTCACTTGACAGCATTCCCTGACAAGTTTGTGCTTCGCTCTAGGGCCTCTTCCTTCAAAAAGTGGTAAAACAGTTCCATGTGAGGAAATCTGTCACTATGCCCACTTTCTATGCTCCTCCGCATTCCTCTAAGGAAGAGGAGCGACTCCACCGTCTGGACCCAAAAAGAATGTTGTCGTTCTTCCTTGACCACACGCGTTCCAGGTGGACGACCAACTCTTCATGGGCTACGGTGGGAGCAAAGAAAGGTCCTGTAGTGCAGAAGAGGACTATCTCATTATGGGTTTTCCTCCTCATCAAGATATGCTTTGCTCAGACAAAGAAGCAGCCTCATGAAGGCTTAAGAGCTCATTTTACCAGCATTAAGGCTGCTACCACAGCGTTGCAACATGGAGTTCCAGTCCTGGACATTTGTCAGGGAGCAACGTGGGCATCTCTGCACACGTTTACCAAGCATTACTGCCTTGACAGTCAAGTCTCCAGGGACGGCCTCTTTGGATGCTCTGTCCTGCAGGATTTTGTGGTCTAAATTCGTCTGCAGTCCCTCCTCCGGGGATGGTGTTGCTTCAGTATCTATTCAAAGGTAAGGAATCTGCGGCAGATTCCGTACCGACCTGCCCATCCTCCCACACTGCAGACCGGTTTCTAAGGTCAGGGCCGATTCCTTTCTGGGCCCTAGTTGTTAAAACACCAATGTCAGTACTCTTCATGGCTCTGCGCTTCTAGCGTGGAAAGTCTTGAAAAGTAACTGATGTCAGCATGCCGAGGTGGTGCCTAAGTAAGTGACGCACACTTCACTACGGTGCAAACTATGCTGCCGACGTCGCGGAGCCAACAGATGCCACATTCTGGCGTGCAGGGGTATTGCTCGAAGAGAAGTTTTTCAGATCAAGTGTGATACCTATGAAATTCAAAGGTAAGGAATCTGCGGCTAGATCATCTCTACCAGATAAGGTGTTACCGAAGGTAAGTAACTTGTTTGTTAAGCAATTAATAGAGCCTTCTAGGTTGCTCTACAAGATCATGGCAGAACGTCCTGAAATTCACCTTTCTGGTGACTGAGCAAACTGACCGTGCTAACGCCAGAGCTGTAAGTTAACTGGGTCCCTGCGGGTCTCAAAGCCAGCAATAATTAAAAACTAAATTGGAAAAAGGATCCCTATCGGGCCCTATAGTGATATCCTTTACAGGCAAAACAAAGATTGATTTCAAAACTGATATCTTAACAATGACTGTAAAAAAAACGTTTTAAAAGTATTTGCTTTTTCCAGGATGATGTTTTCTGCAGCATCTTAATTTTGTATAGTGTACTGTAAACTGGGTCGTCCGTGAATGTCTCTGCGAGCTCAGATTGTGGGTGGGTATTTATAGTGAGTCATGACAGAGAGGGAGAGAATGAAACATTTCCTAGCCATAAACAAATGTTTCAATTCTATTAAGGACTCGAGGTGAGGATTAGGCTTTTCTTTTCTTGCTTTATTTTCTAGCAGCCATTCAGGGAACATAACCATAACAAACTACACTTCCTATCAGTCCATGAAAATAAAAAACAAACCAGTCCTCCAATCAGAGCAGGGTAGTCTCCTTAACCGTCCCTGTTGATGCTTTATCATCCTCTTTCTTGCTGCAAACACAGCCAATTGCTTCCAAAGCTATTCCTGTTTGTAAGTCTCCGTCCCTGAGAAGAGATACTTTATTTAAGATAACGAAAACACCAGTATAAACTCCAGAAGGAATAATATCAACACAAAAACCAAAGGAAATGATGGACGGAGTATTGAACATTGCAAGCACTCACCCCCAGTCAACTGATCTGGATTTAATCCATCACCGTTCTTTAGCCCACTCTGCCACCCCAGTTCAGACATGGCCATATGCAAATCAGTTTGACCCTGTGCCTCATGGGAACAGTCCAGCCCGAACTGCCAAGCCATGTCTTCCCTGGACCGGAAACAAGCTTCCTAGGACCGGTTTCTGGCATTTCAGCCGTCTTCAGCCAGGCTTGCTTGAATCCAGTGGCAAAGTGAGCAAGGGACTCACGTCTGAGCATACCCTGCCAACTTATGGCGAACAAACTGCACATCCTACTTGATACAGCCATTGAACATAATCATGTCAAGTATTTGAACCACAGGTAACATAAATATATCAAGTATTTGCCCTCGTTATCCAAATCTGCCAGGAAATGTAAGATACATACACGTCTGCTCCCTCAGGATCAATTTGCCTTTGATGACAGTCCATTGTGACCAGGCCGATCTGTATTGTCTGTGTGTGTGCTATCCGCCCAGGCTCTGGCGAGTAGGGTGCTGCCATTGAAGAAATTGCCCATATGTTTGCGCAAGATGGCCGCCGAATAGGAGCTCCTCTAAAGAGCTCCTGGGTTAGGGATTACCTATCTGGTATTTATCCCTGTCTAACCGTGCCACCCACCTCTCCTCCAAACCTAAATTGCATCACAATTCCATCCTAACTCATCCTGCCGAATACAGCTGATTCCTCCCCTGGATCGATTGGCTGCCATCTCTTCTAGTGTGGTGGTTGCCTGCTGGGTCCTGCGGCTGAGGAAGGAGTCTCTGTGGAGAGTTATCTCGAATGGTTCCTTCTTGCGACCTGGACGCGGACGCCCATCACGTCCGATGCTGAGGTGGCAGATGCAAAAACAACAGTTGATGGACAGAATGCAGAACAATGTCATACATTCACCCCTGTACAGAGATCTGGGCCTAAAACCATCGTTTTTTTGCTCACCATGCCGTTCCAGTTTGAACCAAGCCGTATGCAAATCAGTCTTGACCCTGTGCCTCATAGGTACAGTGCAGCCCTAACTGCCAAGCCAGGTCCTCCCTGGACTGGAAACAAGCATCCTAGGACCGGTTTCGGGGTTTTACCCCTCTTCAGCCAGGATAGCTTGATTCCAGTGGCATGGAGAGCACGTCACCCACGTCTGGGCATACCATTCCCACTCAGGGTGACAAATGCAAAAACAACAGTTGATGGACAGAATGCAGAACAATGTCATACATTCACCCCAGTACAGAGATCTGGGCCTAATTCCATAGTTTTTTTGCTCACCATGCAGTAATCTACCCAGAAAATCTGTCCAGTTATGCTAAAAAGAACTTCAAACACAGAACCCTAAAACAGCACCCGGAAATACTCCTAGTAGACAACTACCACACCACAACTAACGACAAGACGAAAACGGACTTAGTCTTCTACACCAACTGTCTGACAAAGTGGAAAAACACCCTACCTCTGCACTTCCGAGTCAACAAGTCTGTCAATATTCCCTATGGCGAAAAAATCTCCACTTCCATCTCCCCCACCTTTAAAGGGGAACTCACCATTTCCATCTTCAGAACAGGAAACATTCTCATACAGGCCACGGACCCGCACCTCACCACATTTTATCGTCACTTCCCGACACTACTCTCCTCTTTAATGCAACAGAACCATCAAACCCATCCTCCCCTACCACCCTCACCCCGACAAATGTCCCAGAACAAAGCCAGCCGCCCTCCCCAGCCGATCCACTCTACAACTCACGGACCTCCACCCTTACAAATGTCCCAGAACACAGCCAATCGCCTGACTCACTCTGACTCGTGGACATCCACCATCACTCATTATAACCTCACTACACCCATTGTCAGACTACGCCGACAAACACACACTTTCACGACATCCACTAATCCCACCAGGACCAGCAAACGCACTAACAAACACCACAAGGCTGTTCTCGAACCAGACAGATCGGACACAAACTGCAGTCTCCCCACTACAGGACTCGATACAGCCACACCCCTCCTGACCTCAGTAGATTCGGCTCTACCCTCACGACCTACTCTCAACTCCAACACTGACCCTACTCCATCTGCCATAAACATCCCCACGTCCAATGGCTCCGACAATCCCTCGGACGCTGACCTCCCCCAAAGCATTGCTCACTGAAGTTTCCGAAAACTGGTGTCCTGCCAGTGGCGAAAATACCAATCCACTACCTGAGTGGATTGACCCTGCAGGTGTTCCACCAAAAGGAATTTGTGATTGGTCAGTCAGTAATTCCACAGGGCCCGTGCCTTGATCTTGTTCCTTTTTGATGATTGACGCACCGGACTGCTGCCACATTGTCCATCTTTAGAAGGACGGATCAGTGAGCTTTGCCCTTGGTTCAACACTTCACCACAAAGGATACTGCCAACAATTCCAGGCAGTTTATGTTGAGGCTTAGTTCTTTGGAGAACCATTTTCTGCCTGTGGAGAACTCTCCACAAGGAGCACTTCAACCCAAACCTCTGGCATTTGACTCTTGACAAGATCGGGTTGGGATCCGAAGATACCTCGACCATTCCATGCGGCCATATGGAAGATCCACCATTTAAGTTCCTCTTTCGCCACCTCTGATAGAGGAATGGATTGGAAAGAACTGAGACCCTGGCATAGATCAGAGGTTTTCAAACGTTGTAATGTCCTGTAGTGCAGGGGACCTGAAAAGATCGCCTATATTGATGATGAAAGCAGGCCCACTATGCGAGCTAGGTGGCGTAGGGTAATCAAGGGTTTGGACATGGTTCGTCTGAGTTTGGCCAACTCCCGGGAGGGAAGACTGAGGATGGCTACGACTGAGTCCACCACAACCCCCAGGAACTGGGTAGATTGAGAGGGAGTCAAAGATAACATGCCCTTGTTGTTTATGAATCCCAAAGACTCTAAAAGGTCTATTGAACTCTCGAGTTGCTGGGAAAGATGAGCGAAGCACTAGTCCATGATTAACATATCATTGATAGCCTGCCCCCTGGGCCCGAAGGTGTTCGATCACCAGTTTCGTCACCTTGGTGAAACACCACAGAGGAGATGACAGACCGAAAGGGAGGAAGGTGAGTTTGAATATCTGTGACCCTCATTGAAACTGGAGGAGATGTCTTTGGGAAGGAAAACTCTGGATTGTAAGGTAGGCATCCTTGAGGTCCAGATGAAACATCCAATCCTGTACTTGCAAAAGATCCCGTAGGAGATGGATACTGTCCATCTTGAAATGATGGTATATCAACCACTTGTTGAACTCTCTCAGGTTGATTACCAGACGGTATCCCCGTCCCTCTTCTCCACTAGCAAGAGGCTGCTGAGAAAACCCTGGGAATAGAGTGGTACATACAAAAGCCCCATTATCTAACAGTAGGAGAATCTCCGCATCCACTAAGGCTGACTGTTCTGGAGAGAAAGGCAATGGTACAGGGCGAACCGGTTGGAAGGGTGAACTGGAAAACTATCTGGAATCCCCGGACCGTTTGGAGTGCCCATGTGTCTGAGGTCAAGGACCGTCAATTGTGTAAGAAATTTCCCAACCTAACCCCCTCCACCTTCACTCCCCCCAGCGCATTCCCCCATGGAAGTCTATACGCTCACCTTGTTTGGCATTGTGCCCACCGTTTCCTCCTCTTCTCACCCCCCCCCCCCCCCGGCATCTGGGGTAAGTTCTGTAGAAGATACCACATTTTGCCGGGTCCTGCCACTGTCCTCGGCGAAAGTCTCCACCTCTGGCAGAGGGCAGATAAGCGCATCCGGTCAAACGCCCTCTGCCACAACCGGCTCCGGCAAAACCATGTGGTGTGAAGATATGCCAAAAAGAGGTCTGGGCCTTCTCCAAAGACGTGAAAATACTCACAAATGTTCCTAATTCCTTAATAAAATAATCGCCAAACAGATTTCCTTCAGCTATAGGGCCCGCCTCTGAGATTGAAAGCTCCCCTAGCTTGGGGGCGATTTTAATTAATAGGGATCTGCGTTGTTCGGTGGAGATTGTACATTTGGCGTTCAACAGAATTACGGCCCTGTGATCCCAATTGGTTAGCACCTCTGGAGCAATGAAGGACCTGGATGCTTTTGCATCCCCAGCCATGTCCAAAATCTTGGGCAGAGGACCGACCAAATCCAGTAGCTTATCTTAGCAAGATTGTTAAGACCTGTTTATACCCTTCTTGGGCTCTCTTGCAAATGTGGTTAAAATGGTCACCATCTTGGGATCTCTCTCCCGGGTAGAGGCTACTGTAGTCTCCAAAGTGGGCCAGGGACATTCTGCCTGGAGACAGTTGCAGACCTCTTTGTGCAATGGTTTACGTAAACATCCTGCTATGTACGAGGTCTCTTTAGGGGCTAGGGACCACGCTGCGGAACACGGATGCAATAGGTCTTCCGGATCTTGCATATCCGAAGTTCCCACAGGAAAATCCCCCACATAATCATCTGCCACAGGAAGAGGGCCACCAGACGGTCTCGAGGGCCGACCAGAGTCCCCATCCAATGTATTGTGCGATTCCTCCACATCCCCTGACTTAGGAGGTGGAGCAGGGGGAAAGGGGTCCCCAAACGTGTACGGATGGGCAGAGGAGGAGAGTTGGGTCTCCATGAATGCCTTCTTGAGGCGAGCAAAAGCGTCCATGTTGACGCCTTCATCCTCTGAGCGCCTGCAGTCAGGGTTCGGCGTGGGCTGACCTATAGATATGAGGGCTTGAGGCCCAGCACATTCTTCCCTTTGATCAAGAGATGTGGGGCATTTTACCTGCAATTTCTGTATTCTCCTCTCCAGGGGCGCCTCTAGCTGGATTACTGCCCTGAATATAGAAACATCCATAATCTTACAGAATTCATCATCAATTGTTAAGCATGACACTTCTTCCTCAAAATAGTGCCCATAGTCCTCCATTAAGGCTTTTGAAGGAGGGTGGGTGAATGTAAGGGGTTAAAAGGCTGGGGAGACCAGGTAAGTACAAGTAGTCAACTGGGGAGACCCCGGTATAAATAATTAGAATGCCATGGCCTGGGGACCGCACTCCCTTGGAGTTCTAAAGGAAAAGTTCAACTAACTGCCTGGGCAAGTACTCCGTATTAAGTAATTCTCCTACCCGCAGAGTGGTGTCAAGCTCCAGGCAGCGGCTGTCTGAAAGTAGGGTGACCAACCGTCCGTACATTTCACAGACCGTCCGTTATTTTAGTATGATGTCCACAAGGCGTACGTAATTTGGGGACCCCAAATTACGGACGCCTTACAGACATCATACTAAAATCGAAATGGGAAATTTCAGTAAGGAATGCGGTTTCCCTGCAAGAGGCCCCATGACTTCACTCGGGGGTTGTCACACTTATCTTTTAAAGTGAAGAGGTTGCCTGCAGCGGCCCCTCCCGGACCTCGCGCAGACTGTGGAGTGGCCCATTGTCATTCTGAGACTGCAGTTAATTAGCACTTATAGAATGACAATGGGCCCAATTGTTTTACCTTCTCCTGTATGGGTCTAGGGCAAAGCATTCTGCTTTGTTTTGGCTCCGTACTGGAGAAAATAAAATAACTAACAGCGTTTTCACTGTACATTTAAAAGTCAGATTTCAACATACAAATAAAAAATACTATGTTCGAGGCATATGAGCTGCAGATCACACACTGAGGATAAGATCGCTATCTGGTGTTGGGCTCGGATGATTGCAGGTTGTTGTTGTCTTCGGAAGAAGCCTTTGGTCACGAGGTTGGTGACTCCTCCCCTGGACAACAGTGCGCATGGGCATCCACTCCATCGTCAGATTGTTTTTTTCCGCCATTGGGTTCGGATGAACTTTTTCCGCTCCAGCAGAAAACTTCCAGCAATCGATTTAACTCTTCAATCTTCATTCCATCGACATCGAAATCAACTCGGACCGGTTCCGGAAGCGGCTGATGGACAGGACACCCTTTAAAAAATGCCCCCAGTGTGGAGCGAAGTTCCCCCACAGTGACCACCACGAGGTCTGTAACCTCTGCCTGTCGCCGGAACACAACGAATCGACCTGTCCAGCTTGTGCCGCTTTCCGTTCCAAGAAGACCCTCCGGGACCGAAGAGCTCAACGCCATATTATGGCCAAACCAGCTCCAGAACCGGAGGACATCTTTGCTCAGGATGTTCCTGAAGATGACACCGAAGATCTCGAGACCGTGTCCGAGGCCGACGATTCCGATGACCTCATCACTCCAGGGCAGCGTGTGAGTACCACCCCCCCTGCCCCATCCAAAAAAACATTGGTCAAGACTCCGCCAGCTGGGCCCAGTCGCGACCGGAAATCCTCTTCAGAAGCCCCGCCCTCGGGCCTGGCTCCGAAGACATCTAAGCCTGTAGGTGGCTCGGGCTCGAGCAAACCTCATGTGATTGTACCTATAACACCTTCGGCACCGAAAAAAACACTGTCGGCACCGAAACAGGCTTCAAGACCGAAATCTCCTTCGGCACCGAAACGTTCCTCGGCACCGAAGTCTCCACCGGCCCCGAAACGTTCTTTGACATCGATGCCTAAAAGTCCCTCGGCACCGAAGCCATCGGCGCCGAAAAATCCATCGGCACCGAAAACTACGTCCACACCGAAAAAAGTTCATAAAGACCCGAAACGGCCATCACCGCCACCACCTTCGGAGCCGGATGAACTTTTTCGCCCAGATCCTACTCAAAAGCGGATCTACATCAATCCCGACACTGGACATGTGACTGCCGTCCCATACAAGAAACGGAAGCTGGACATCACACCACCTCCAGCTCCCATACGGAAAAAGGACTGTGCTACTTCACCACTTTGTCCTTCCTCTCCTGTATTACCTCCTAACCCGTCCCCCCCCCCTCCTCCACCTCCTCCTCCTTCTCCTTTACCTTTACCATCTCCCTATCATTCACCTCCTCCACAGGATGATAATGATGACTTAGGGGGAGGGGCGGACCCTGATTTATTTAATGATCCTGTTGATCCAAACGACCCTTTTACATTTCCAGACACAGCACCAGTAGATGACTGGTCTTATCCAATGCCGGACATGTCTGACCCCACTACCTACCCGTCCAAGCCCTCCCCTCCTGATGACCATTTGGGGTTTGGCCAACTAATAAATAGGGCAGCAACATTTCATGGCGTCACAATGCACACGAACCCCCTTGAAGAGGATTTTCTCCTCGATACTTTTGAGCAGTCACAAAAAACTGTTCACATACTGCCCATGATTAAAGGGGTTATAAAGCATGCCACTGAAGTCTTTAAAGACCCTGTGAGAGCTAGGGTTCTCAACCCACACATCGAAAAAAAGTACCGACCAGCCCCGCAGGACCCTGCATACATTAAAGCCCAGCTCCCTTTAGACTCCTTGGTCGTATCAAATGCCAGGAAGCGCGTTAACTCACAGACAACTGGAGAAACGCCTCCCCCGGACAAGGAGTCTAAGCTTTTAGAGGCCTCAGGCAAACGAGTCGCCGCACAGGCGGCGAACCACTGGCGTATTGCCAATACCCAGGCCCTGTTAGCCCGGTATGATAGGGCGCATTATGACCAACTTGAGGACCTTATGCAACATCTGCCTGAACCCTTTAAATCCCAGGCCACTGACCTCATTCAAGAAGGCAAATTAATATCTAATGCCTCCATTAAATGCGCCTTAGATGCGGCAGACACTGCTTCTCGGGCGGTCAATACTAGCGTCTTACTCAGACGACATGCCTGGCTCCGTATTTCCGGTTTTAAACCGGAGGTTCAAACCGCAATTCTAGCTCAACCTTTCAACCAAGAGCAGCTATTTGGCCCTGCAGTGGACACTGCATTAGAAAAAATGAAGAAGGATAATGAGACTGCCAAGTCTATGGGGGCACTGCAGTCTCCTCAAACCCGGGCTTCCTTTCGTCGCTCCTTTTATAGAGGAGGCTCCAAAAACACGGGAACTGAGACCACGTCCACCTTTAAAAATTCTGGACAAACATCCCCTAACAGAGGATATTTCCGAGGAGGTTATAGGGGAAACAATAACAAAGGTCGAGGGCGGGGCAACAACAACAACACCCGCACCTCCCCAGCCACCAAACAGTGACTTGCCACCACTCCCCCCAGACCATTCCACTCCGGTCGGGGGGCGGCTCCAACAATTCCTACCTGTCTGGACTTCCATCACCACAGACAGATGGGTAAGACAAATTATCCAGTCTGGCTACTGCCTCGAACTCATACAGTCCCCCCCAAACATACCACCCAAACAACGTCCAATGTCCTCACATCATCTCTCTCTCCTCAAACAAGAAGTTCAATCCCTGTTACAAAAACATGCGATAGAACCAGTCCCTCTTCAACATCAGGGAACAGGGGTATATTCTCTATACTTCCTCATTCCCAAAAAGGACAAAACATTAAGGCCCATACTGGATCTCAGACTACTAAACCAGTATATACATTCGGATCATTTTCATATGACCACCCTCCAACAAGTCCTCCCGCTATTACAACAGGGAGACTTCCTTGCCACATTGGACCTCAAGGACGCGTACTTTCACATCCCTATGCATCCCGCTCACAGAAAATATCTACGATTTGTGGTAGATGGGCAACACTATCAATTTACAGTTCTCCCATTCGGAGTAACAACAGCACCCAGGGTGTTCACCAAGTGCTTAGCAGTCGTGGCAGCGCACCTCAGAAGACAACAGATCCATGTCTTCCCCTATCTGGACGATTGGCTCATAAAAGCCAATACTCACCAAAAATGCGTTCTCCACACTCATCGCACTATTCAAACCCTCCACAATTTGGGATTCACTATCAACTACCCCAAATCCCATCTACAGCCTTCCCACTTACATCAGTATCTAGGAGCAACCATAGATACATCCAAAGCCATTGCTTATCCCAGCACTGCCAGGATAGCCAGTATACAAAATCTCATCTCTCAATTTCAAACTCATCCATCTCTTCCAGCAAGAGTGTTCATGCAGCTCCTAGGCATGATGGCGTCATGCATCTCCATAGTCCCACACGCACGACTTCAAATGCGTCCCTTACAGGAATGTCTAGCACAACAGTGGAACCAAGCTCACGGACAACTTACCGATCTGGTGTTGGTGGACAGTCGCTCACGTCGCTCACTGAAATGGTGGAACACCATCAACCTGTCCAAAGGGCGGCCGTTCTTAGAGCCTCTTCCACAAGTTGTGCTAACTACCGACGCATCTCTCACAGGGTGGGGAGCCCACCTCCTTCACCATACCACTCAGGGCAGATGGACCAGTCAACAAAAACTGCTCCACATCAACCACCTGAAACTCTTAGCAGTGTTCCTAGCACTAAAATCCTTTCAGGTACACCTAAAGAACAAAACTGTCCTCATACGCACAGACAACATGACGACAATGTATTATATACAGAAACAGGGAGGGACACACTCTCTCCAACTGTCCCAACTGGCACAGCAAATCTGGAGATGGGCAATTCCCCAAAACATCTACCTGTTAGCAGAACATCTCCCAGGGATCCACAATCAGGTGGCCGACCTCCTAAGTCGCCACACACAGCAGATCCACGAATGGGAATTACACCCCAAGGTTCTACTCCCCTTCTTCCAAAAATGGGGACAACCAGACATAGACCTGTTCGCCACTCCCGAAAACACAAAATGCCCAACCTTCGCCGCCAGATTTCCACACCCACAGTCGAAGGGCAATGCCCTATGGATGAACTGGTCAGGCAGATTTGCGTACGCTTTTCCGCCTCTCCCACTAGTTCCATTTGTGGTACGCAAACTGAAACAGTCGCTAACACTAATACTAGTAGCTCCCACTTGGGCATGTCAACCGTGGTTCACCACACTTCTGGAACTATCTTTAGTTCCACATCAAAGGCTACGCCTCTCCCCGGATCTATTAACCCAGAACCATGGAGAAATCAGACACACAGATCCTCAAACACTGAACCTAGCGATCTGGCTCCTGAGGTCTTAGAGTTCGGATACCTCAATCTCCCTCCAGACTGTATGAATATCATAAAGGAAGCCAGACGACCTACTACTAGAGCATGTTATGCCGCAAAATGGAAACGATTTGCCATCTACTGCGCTAATAATGACATACATCCATTGGATGCTTCCATCCAAAACATCATTTGCTATCTACTACACTTGCAAAGATGCAATCTAGCGTATTCCTCTATACGTTTACACCTAGCAGCCTTGGCAGCCTACTTGCAAAATAGGCAACACCTGTCCCTTTTTAAGGTACCAGCCATCAAAGCGTTTATGGAAGGTCTCAAAAGAATTCTTCCCCCAAGATTGCCACCTTCCCCAGTGTGGAATCTCAATGTGGTTCTAACAAGACTTATGGGTCCCCCATTTGAACCTATGCACAAATGTGAATTACAATTCCTAACATGGAAGGTAGCTTTCCTTATCGCAATCACTTCCCTACGAAGAGTAAGTGAAATACAAGCCCTTACACTAGAGGAACCTTTCTTACAACTACACCGTAGCAAAGTGGTTCTTAGGACAAACCCTAAATTTCTTCCAAAAGTGATTTCCCCTTTCCACCTTAACCAATCAGTAGAGCTACCAGTCTTTTTCCCACACCCAGACTCCGTAGCTGAAAGGGCCCTACATACCTTAGATGTCAAAAGAGCCTTGCTTTATTACATCGACAGGACAAAACCTTTTCGAAAGACAAAACAACTCTTTGTTGCTTTCGCACCACCACATAAAGGCAATCCCATCTCCAAATCCGGTATAGCCCGGTGGATAGTTAAATGCATCCAAATATGCTACCAAAAGGCTAAACGTACACTTACAGTTCCCCCTAGGGCGCACTCCACGCGTAAAATAGGGGCTTCTATGGCCTTCTTAGGTAACATTCCCTTAGAAGAAATTTGCAAGGCAGCCACGTGGTCTACCACGCATACCTTCACTAAACACTACTGTGTTGATGTGCAAGCCAAACAGGCCTCAGTGGGCCAGGCTGTCCTAAAAACTTTATTTCAAACTGCTGCAATGGATACAGGCGACCACCGCTAAGGGGAAGCACTGCTATATAATCTATCCTCAGTGTGTGATCTGCAGCTCATATGCCTCGAACGGAATATGCTACTTACCAGTATGCATCTGTTCTTGGCATGTAGAGCTGCAGAGTCACACACGCCCGCCCGCCTCTCCGGGACCTGTATCTGTTCCAGCATCTGTCTTACTTAGACATTGCACATGGACATCCTTTCTTTCATTCCTATACACTCCATCTTTTCCCATCATGGCGAAAAAACAATCTGACGATGGAGTGGATGCCCATGCGCACTGTTGTCCAGGGGAGGAGTCACCAACCTCGTGACCAAAGGCTTCTTCCGAAGACAACAACAACCTGCAATCATCCGAGCCCAACACCAGATGGCGATCTTATCCTCAGTGTGTGACTCTGCAGCTCTACATGCCAAGAACAGATGCATACTGGTAAGTAGCATATTCCTTGTAATGTTTGTTACATTGGCACAAATCTTGATTGCAGAAAGGGCCTGATGTCGCTTTGTAAAGCTGCGCACATACTGAAAAACTGAAGTGCACGATTGTCTCAACCTCATCTAAACTTATTTTGGCTTGTATTTATTTTGGTTGTCTATTTACTTTCTTATATATTATTGTCTCTCTGATATGTCTGTAAAACGTATGTTTTGTCCCAAATTTTTGTCCTGAATTTTTGTCCCGAATTTTTAAACTGACCGCCCTGAATTTGCACCTGTGCCAGCTGGTCACCCTATCTGAAAGCCCACACTATATGCGGGTGTTAACCCTCTCCATAATTGTGGCCGCAGCTGGACCCGGTGTCCCTCCATATGGATTAAATCTGATTGCAGTGAAATTGACACGCCGGCTGCCTGGGGGAGGTTTGACACGCGGAGCGTGTTGAATAAGTAGCATGGCCCCCTAGCGGTCAGATGACCGCATTGCACAGAGAGCCCAAGTACAACACGACTGCGAAGTAGCGAAAAATGTTCCTGTGTCGTCATGTGAAGTGAAGCACATTTTGGCACAGAATAACCCGGCGAGAGCCGGAAGACAAGCGGCACACTATAAACCCATAAATCACTTTTTATAGCGAGAAACACAAGCTATTAGCCATGTAGAAAATGGAGCGAGAGAGACACTTATTTGTGGCTGCTGGAGCAGCAAAAGAAAGAGGAGGATATAGCTTCAACAGGGACAGTTAAGGAGACGACGCTGCTCTGATTGAAGGACTTGTTTGTTTTTTATTCCCATAGACTGATGGCAAGTGTGCTTTGTTATGGATATGTTACGCACCCCATCTCTGGACAGCCATCAACATCTCCTTCGAGACCGAGCTGGAAGCACGCCGACATCAACGCCTTACTCAAGAAACCCAAGGCGGACCTCAAGAACTTTCGGCCCATCTCCCTGCTCCCGTTCCCGGCGAAGGTCATCGAGAAGACAGTCAACAAACAACTGACCAGCTACCTCGAAGAGAACAGAATCCTGGACCCATCCCAGTCCGGGTTCCGCAGCAACCACAGCACCGAAACTGCCCTCATCGCCGCCACCGATGACATCAGGACCCTACTAGACAACGTAGAAACCGCAGCCCTCATCCTCCTGGACCTGTCAGCCGCCTTCGACACGGTCTGCCACCACACACTACGAACATGCCTCCACGACGCCGGGATCCAAGAGAAAACCCTGGACTGGGCCACTTCCTTCCTCTCCGGCAGAACAGAGCGTCCGCCTCCCCCCCCCCCCCCCCCCCCGCACTTTCCGCTCCGAAGCCACTGAGATCATCTGCGGCGTACCCCAGGTCTCATCCCTCAGCCCAATGCTGTTCAACATCTACATGGCACCGCTCGCCCACGTCGCCCGACTGCACGACCTCATCATCATCTCCTACGCAGATGACACCCAGCTAATCCTCTCCCTCACCAAGGACCCCCACACCACCAAAACCAACCTCCACGAAGGAATGAAGGCTGTCGCCGAATGGATGAGGAACAGCCGACTGAAGCTGAACTCGAACAAGACGGAGGTCCTCATCCTTGGATCCACCCCTTCGGCCTGGGACGACTCCTGGTGGCCGACCGCACTGGGAACAGCTCCAACACCCACCAACCACGCATGCAACCTAGAGGTCATCCTCAACTCCACCCTCTCCATGACTAAGCAGGTCAACGCCGTCTCTTCCTCCTGCTTCAACACCCTCCGCATGCTTCGCAAGATCTACAAGTGGATCCCCACCGAAACGAGAAGAACGGTCACCCAGGCCCTCGTCAGCAGCAGGTTGGACTAGGGAAACGCCCTCTACGCAGGAGCCTCGGCCAAACTTCTGAAACGGCTTCAACGCATCCAGAACGCCACCGCACGCCTGATCCTCGACATCCCTCGCTGCAGCCACATCACATCCCACCTGAGAGACATGCACTGGCTCCCCGTCAACAAGAGGATATCCTTCAAGCTCCTCACTCACGCACACAAGGCACTCCACAACACCGGACCAACGTACCTCAACAGACTACTCAGCTTCAACACCCCCACCCGCCAGCTCCGCTCCGCCGACCTCGCCCTCGCCACAGTCCCCCGCATCTGAAGAGCGACCTCCGGCGGCAGATCGTTCTCCCACCTCGCCGCCAAGACCTGGAACACCCTCCCCATCCACCTACGGCAGACCCAAGACCTACTGACCTTCAGAAGACTCCTCAAGACCTGGCTTTTCGAGCAGTAGCATTGCCCAGCCCCCAGCACCTTGAGACCCTCACGGGTAAGTAGTGCGCTTTACAAATGCTATGATTGATTGATTAAATGGCTGCTGGGCAATAAAGGAGGAAAGAAAAGCCTAATCCTCGCCTCAGGTCCTGACGTAGAATCAAGGCTGAAGGCAGTTCGTTTTTCTCAGTGTCTGTCAGTGGGTCATAAAGGTGTTTGGATACAAGCTGGTCTAATCCTTTGCCATTCTGTAGAGCACATAGAGCAACGCTGATATGCACCACTTGTAATTGAGAGTATAGGTGAAAGTATGGCGGAGGTTCAAAACTATTGATAGCGTGAAAGTTAAAGAAAATTAGTATTTACATATGAATGTGTGTGGAGGAAGCTTAAGTGAGGGAGATGCAAGTAAGGGTAGAAGGAAAGCATGAAAAGTGTGCGGAAGAGGAAAGAGAAAAGGTGAGAAATATGCAGAGGAAGGATTTCAGAAAGCTGTAGGTAGAAAAAAGTATGAGCGTCTCACAGAGGCTGCAGAGGAAAGTGTTGTTAAGGGATGAACAGGAGTGATTGTGAAACACTGAAGGCCATTATCCATTCCACAGACTTCCGTAATGTTTGATTCAGTGTCTCATATTTTCAGAGTGGATACTGATAACAAATGTCAAAGTAAATAGGAATTCACGACACAGCGATGAGGGCCTAGCACTTGTGTGCACCGGTGAGTATTCACAATTCAATTCCCATATGAACAATCCTCCAAAAGCGCTCAACTTCCAGTGGTCCACAGCTGTCAGACCACTATAATTATCACAAATACTACTACAGAGAAGGAGCGTGGTATGTTAATGCTTAAAGTCATCCACCAATTATTGTAAACCTTAAAGATCCAGTGCATACGCAAACTTCCTTTGTATCCGTGCTTTATTAGCAATTGTTCATAATTTTAAGAATAAACAAATAACAATATGATCAGCCTACGTGTTTCGTCCAGTCTAGGACATCAGGGCTGAAAAAGGAAAAATAATATGGAAGTCAATTTTACCATCAACATAATCACAACATCCTTGTTACATTTATCAGACTTAAAAAATTCATGTCTTTACAATTTATTTTTTAAACCTATACATGTGGCACATTATCTGAACATTCTAGGAAGCCTGCCTATATAACACACTAAGTGAAACATTCACCTATTAACATTATTGTGATCGCTAATGATGAACCATGGGTCAGTTAACTGAAAAAGGGCACTTCCAAGCACTAAAACCTCAATTCCTGTTCTGAAAGTCAACTGTCCCTCCAACTATCCCGATTTCCCATTTGTAAATGATGTTACGTACCTACAATGATTATTAAGTTGTCACCATCGATTCCAAATCTACTTTCTTCAGAACTCTTTCTCTTCACTGCAACTTCCTGAGTAAAACACATATTGCAAACCTTTAATCATTATCCCCTAACTGCCGCAAGTAATGTTATTAGATGTCCCCACATACCTCTAAATCCTATTTTCTCCAAATTCATGGAAAATAAACTGCTGCCACAATCCTCCTCCTTATTCCACGTCGCAAAAATCTTCTATATGCAACAAACATGTAACCAATGGTTAGACACCTCACTACTGTCGTCTTTTTAAACTAATTCGACAACCAACTAGAGTCCCACCCCCACTCGGATCTACAATTTGTAATGCTGTTTTAGCCCTCGGGTATGCTACTCCCAATTCCAATCCCACAAATAATTAAACACTTCAAAATCAGAAACCCTCATTCTCCTCACCTCTATTCAGCCATGTTAAGCCATAGTAAATTCTTCCTGGCAAGTCCGCTCTTTAAATGTGACTGCAACCAATCCCTTGCGTGTATTAAAAGCGCCTAATTTACATACTGGTCATGCTGTTCCCGGTCTGGTCCCCTGCTTCATTAACTAATCATGTACGTTTGACTAAAAAAATCACGTATAAAGCACTGATACAAAGGAAGTTTGCGAATGGACTGCATCTTTAAGGATTACAATAATCGATGGATAACTTTAAGCATTAATATCGCACTCCTTTTCTGTAGTAGTATTTGTCAAAGTAAATAGGCCTGACTTGTTTTAGGTGAATTTCCATTACTGTGTGATGTTTCTGGATGTAATAATAGTAAACATAGATAGGCAATCAAATCAAAATCCGCTTTGTTCTATTTTCATGAATGAAAACAATACAAGCATAGAGTACAAATATAAAGCGCACAATCAAGTACATAAAAACTGTGTAGATCAATTAAATTTATAAAGCGGAAAATGAAAAAATTGGCTACTCCGCAATGATGTGTTCTTATTTGTATCACAGACCATAAAAAGCTTGCCATTCTTCAGCAAATCTCTACAGAAGACAATTGTTGTTAAAACAATAGTCAGGCTACACTGATTAAAATCCAGTCAGTCACAAAACTTTATTTCGCATCAATTAAGATGCATAAAAATACATAAAACAAATAGGGACCTTTTAATACAAAATTCTATATTACTAAGATCTCTACATAAATCACAAATTTGTAATTAAATAAAATACTTAATAAATCCATAACTTTAGACTCAGCATCTATACAATATTTAGAGAATCCCACAACCTGGTCCCCTTCCAACCCATTTATATAATAACTCGTAAAATGCTTGTATGCACTAATTATTAAAAGCACCTAATAAGTAAAAATGTATAAAACGGGTAAAAATACAATTTAAGGTGTAATTCTATATTACAAAAATCCACGCATAATTCATACATTTATAGTTTAGAGAAACGAGTAAAAATCCATTGCTTTTAACTCTGTATCTGTACGATATTTAACAGTTTCAAAACTAACCCATATTCAATCACTGAATTCATCTGTATAAATCTCATAAAGTGCAGATATGTGTTAAATATTACAAATACATGTGTTCCACCCGGTTTGCCTCTAGGTGTGTTTACAGACCAAACAATAAATCAAAATCACATCAGCTAGGATAAACTTTGTCTTTTCACAACTGCCCAAAAAAAAGATGCAAGCGTAAAACATACATATAGATTTTTCAATTGTTGAATAAAAAGTAGAGCTGGTAAACACTAACTAAACTCATATTTGCGTAATAAAGGAACAATGTATTTTTTCTGTGCTGGCTATGCAGGGGGGCAAAAAACAAAATATCAACGTTTGACTGTACAAACTTTTTATCACTAGGGCAAGGCGATAACTGATTCAGTGAATAGGAATTTCCAGGGTAGCCCACCATGAGTGGAATGTAATTTAAGAAAAACCTTGATAGAATAAACGATGCTGTGAGTTCTCTACAATGGTAAAATAAGAAAGTGCACCGTTCTTCACAGGGGAGAACGACTGGTACACGGCTACTATACTTTTGTCTTTATTTATAGCCCACCTATCACTTGTTGCCTTAGCCAAGAAAATTGCTTTTAGCTGCTCTTAGGAAAGTTATCGCATAACAAGGGGGATATCACAAAGATCGCGTATGCCCAGGGATATGAGAGTGATCTTTACATAACTCAACCATGGGAATCTAAGTGCATAATCCATTTTTAAACAATCCCTTAACACTAGTTGATTTAATTTCACACGGTCTCTTTTCCATAGTGAATGCCACAACAATATGGGAGATAATTTGTTCGAATTACTAATATATATAATAGCCCTAATTCAGAATGGCAAATGTAATTCGGGCAGGCCTGGGGAATAGATAGTAATCTTTTACAAAATGCATCCTCTATACGCTGCAAGCTCCAACATCCACCATACCCCAAATGGCTGCCCCATATTTTGCAATGGCTTTGGCTACATAAATCTTTAGATTTCCCGGATAGGTTTTGAGGCAAATTGTTTTGAAAATCTAAAAATTGCAGCTATGCTTTTTTCCATACCTTTAGCTCTGTTAAGCACCATGTCCTTCCAGTTTAATCTGAAATCAAAAAACTCCCAAATATGTTCATTTCTCCACCACTTGTATTCTTCTATTTCCTATGGCGAATCTCCTTGATTTCTTGGTGTCTACCCCGTGGTTAATACAAATGTTTTGTACTCATTGACATGTAAGTCCAGATTATCCATAAAAGTCGTATACTCGTCTATGAGGCTGTTCGGTGCCAAAGGCGTTTTTAGCCAATAGCACTGCATCATCTGCATAGAGGAGTATTGGTAGGGGAAGAGTCTCATCATATGGAGTATCAATTCACAAAGGATTGGCCATATAAAATGCCTCAGAGGAATGTCAGAAAAGGTACAAAAAAAGTAATGTGCAGGGTACCTTGACTATATAAATTGGCATAGGGGCATTTAATCATGGTGTCTGTCCAGTCATTGGTGACAGGAGAGGTAACTAAACAATGAGAGATTTCTAATATAAAGCGAGTTAATACAAACCTGCGCTGACGATTCTACACAAGCCTGAGATAAGTTTGTAACGGGTTGTTATAAGAAGCATCTGGCTTTTAATATCACTAGATTTTTTTTCCCCAGTTCCTGAGACAGCCTTCGGTCTTCGAGTAAGGATAAACACTGTTTCTTTAGTTCGTTTCTACTGACATTGTGTAATGCTTCAGGGGTGGTAACGTTTTTTACGTGTCCCAAGTCTAATAAAACTGGCAAATTTAAACTAGGGAATAAAATGATACCCAGTCAAGTTACCACAGTCCTTAATAAACATGCGATTTAAAACCGTGTATTCGGAAGTCCATACTTTATGCCATAATAGGATTGGCTAAATTGTCATCAAATCAGATAAAAATGAAGTACCGAGTTCCGAATGACATGCAAATGTAGAACAACGTTTTGAGACGGACAATAGGGTCTTAAAAAATCGTTCTCGACCATCTGAAGTTGGTTAAGACTGGAGTGACCCCAGATAGCAGCCCCATATAGAGCTACAGAAACGCATTTTGCTCCGTATATTGTTAGCATCTCCCTCACAGGTTTGTTGCCTAATTTGGTGGCAAAGCGTGATCACAGATTTGTTAAAATGCAGCTTCCTATTATTTACAGCTGGAAACTATGTTCGTTAAATAAAATACCCAAGTAGGAGAAAGTCGAGGTCAAATGTAGCTTAGCATCGCCGGCTGTGAAATACCAACACTACCTAACTTTACTCCCACATTTCATGACAAAGGTCTTGCCTTTGCTGACAAATAAACTAAGCTCTGACATGTGGTTAATGACACCGGTAAGTAATCACTGAAATCTCGGAAGGGTGCGTGACATGAGGACGGCATCAGTGGCATAAAGCCAGAGATGGGTCTATGGCTAATATGGGGAATATCTTTACAGTTTTTAATTAGTAAGGAACCCAAGCTGTTGATGTACAGGGTAAATAGGTGTGAACGCAACCTTGTCCAACTCCTCTTTCGTGATGAAAAGCACCAGTGCATTCGCCTCTGCGGCAATAGCGCACCCCAGCCTTTCCTGTTGAATATATTTCTCTACTGAGGGTGATTATCTAAGAAACCACACCCCAACTCAGATAAAATAACACACAATTTGCTATGAAAGACAGTCGGAAGCACTTAACAGATCTACAAAAGGTAGGTACAGCTGACCTTTTTTCATTAAAGTGTATTTACCTTTAATCAAATTGAGGTTTTGCCCCTGCCTAGTTGTTCCCAAGCCTCTGTGAAAACCGTACTGCAGTTCTGAGAGGGTGTTGATCGCTTCCGCCCACTCTTCAAGTTGATTCAGTAAAAGTTTTCCTAGTAACTTTTAACAGTGAGTCAAGTAATGACTGACTGATAAAAGGTTGGATTTGAGCGACCCCCTTTCTTAAAAATGGGTATGATGGACTCAGACCAGGAACGCAAAATCTAGAACGACAACAGGCCCCTAACACTCTGGTCAAAATTGGGAGCCACAGAGGTATATTGTCTTTAAACAGGTGAATGGGGATACTGTTGTATCTTAGCAGACGTAGCAGAGTTGTATTTTAAGTATTTCTATATTAAGTTCAGGTTGCAGGATGGCATTCTAGTACAATAAGAAGGTTTCCATGTACATCTGCCCATCAGCCTGGTAGTTCTTATACTGCAGCCTGCCTGCTGCTCAGCCTATCTTCCAACGGTCACCACTCATCCACACAGGCACCCAAATATTCCAAGCATCACAGTCACTCCAACATTCCACTCTCGGGGGGGGGGGGGTGGCGGACGCTAGTGAGCCCGATGCAAGATAGCCACACATTAGTGTAGGTCCGCTGGCCAGGCAATTAATATCCGCCTAAAATCCATTCATCCAGCACCCTCATATACAAAAAGAGCTTCCTGCAGTGCCCTGAAGTGATATACTAACCCTGCGATCGTGAAAGGACGAGGCATTGCTGTCTGCTGTAGGCGATCGTCCCCGTGGCGGTTGCAGAGTGGGCTGCGCTGGACTGGGCCTCTGTCTGAGTCATGGCTGTGGAGTTGCTGGGGCGGCGGCGTGACTGCGAGCCGTTTGAAGAACACGGTCTAAGGGGCTTTGCCTGTGGTGTGCGCCTGGCGGAGGAGACGCCGTGGTCTTCCAGCTCGTGGTGAGATGTGCTGCCTGTGTGGACTGCGGAGCGGCCCGCGCCTCATGGAGTTGCCTGGAGGCCGGGTTGCGCGCTGCCCTGCGCCGATGCGGTTAGAGACGGGTGCTGGCCGCCTTCCCAACTGCCGCTTCCCCGCGCATACTCGGCGTCCGGTACTGCTGAGGGCGGATACTGAGGCCTGTCCTGAGGCGCGGGTGGGTGCTCGGCCGGTGACTGTGTGCTACGGAGGTTGCTCGTGGACACTGTATTGCCACTATGAGGTGAGGGCCCTGACCCAGTGTGGTAGGAGTGGCAGCGGGGCCACAAAAGATTGCCCGCCGGTCTCTGGGGGTGGGGGTTCGCCTATGCAGCCCGCAGGGAGCCTTATAAACTCCCCAGTCTGGCATATCATCCCCCCCCTCCTGACTGGACCTTTGTGTTTGGCCTATGCCCTTATGGACAACTGCTATAAGTGTGGCTGAGGTGGGCTACAGGCAGCAGCTGCTTCTCAAACAGTGCAGGTCCCAGTGGCTGGATCAACTCTAGAGGCTGTCAGCGCAGCTGTGGACCGTGTATATGCCCAAGTCGGCCTTTCCCTTGTTGCTGCCCCCCCCCCTGCTTAGGCCGCCTGCTACGTCGTGCACAGCTGCCATAGACCGGCCTTAGTTGCTCCTCAGACAACGCAGCTAATTACACCGGCGAGGCTCAGTTATTCACAATGGGCAAACCCGAGAAAGATCTACCACGCCTCACTTTTGAATCCAAGAAAACTTTGAGATCGGTGCAGGAGGATCAGCGGGACTCTGAATCTGAACCAGATCCTAAGGGCTCTTCGCAGCTTGTGATGACATGGCAGGCCATGTCGCAGAGCCTCCACTCTATCGACCGTAAAATAGACACCCTAAATCAGCACATGGACTCGATGCCGGCTAAACTAGATAAACAAGCCTCCAGAATCCTTGAGGCTGAGCAGCGGATCTCCACTGCGGAGGAAGACATCTAAGTCATGTCTAGTAAGTGCTCAGAGATGGAAAAACTCCTCAGCATTATCCAAGCCAAAAACAAATACTTAGAAACGTGCTCATGGCACAGCAACGTGCTAATAATGGGCATCCCAGAAACTAGAAACACCGGCAGGATGGAGATATATGTGGAACAGATGCTCACGGAACTCTTCGGCCAGGAGAACCTCTCCTCTCTTCTGGTGGTGGAGTGTGCCCACAGGTCATTGGTGATGAGGCCGCATCCGGGTGCACCGCCGCTTCCGGTCATTACTAAATTGTTAAATTGTCGCGACCGGGATGCGATCCTCCGCATGACCCATGAAAACTCAGAGCTCAACTACCAAGGCTTTCGAGTAGCTTTCTACCCTGATTTTGCGGCAATGGTACAGGCGTCTAGGAGGGAGTACATCGCGGTGAAGAAACAGCTGCAAAAGGCAAACATCACGTATGCCATGTTATATCCGGCCAAGCTGTGGATCGACTATGAAGGCTGCAAGGAAATCCACAACTCCCGAAAGCTGTGCAGGAATTCCTCAAACGAATCCCAAAGGCTAAATGCATACAGCTGTCCCAGGATGCAGGGGACTCAGATTAACTGGCTGTGTGGAGACTGTGCGAACATGGCGGCTACATCAATCCTGTGCTGCATGGGAACTGCTTGGACTCATCACCAGCATGATGGCGCAGAGAAAAAAGGGACACTGGTGATTGCTTTTTCTGGCCACCTCCGTCAGGAGGATGTCCGGGCTCCTGACAACCCACTGACGGTAGATACCCATCTGGTTTGCTGAGTACTGTTTACCGTTTGGGGTCCTGGGGTCTTTGTCTTCAGCATGTTTGGGATGCTGTTGTGGGTGGGAAGGGATAGGGGGGTGGTTTGGTATTTGGTAATGTTGCATATGGCTTGCTGTTGCTCATGCTGCTCTTTTTCTAATGTCATCCGATTCCTCCTCAGGGTGTTGTACTGGAGTGTTTAGTTGGGTGCTATGGGAGGGTGTCATAACGTGAAGCTCTCATTCTTGACCTGGAATGTGCAAGGGCTGAACTCCCCAAGAAAATTAGACAGGTAATCGCTCACCTAGATAGGCATAATGTTACAGTGGCAATGCTTCAAGAAACAGACCTGGACGCGACACACTGACTCCAGGGTGGGCTCCCACTGGGTGGGGTTCAAACTTGCATCCTCTTACTCCTCATATGCTAGAGGAGTCCTCATATTAATAAAGAAAGGTGTACCGTTCATGGTGATTAAATCCATCGTTGACGAGAACGGCCGATACGCCATGGTCCTTGGGAAACTGCATGGGACCCTCATTACCCTAGTTAATGTATACGGACCAAACTTGGACGAGCCTGGGTTCTTTGCAGGCATACTCAAGTGCTGAGAGAATGGCTGGAATCAGAAATTATATGGGCGGCGACCTCAACACACATCTGGACCCCAGCAAAGATAAATCCAGTCAAAAGTAAGGACACTCCCCCAAGGCGGCTCATGTTATAAAGGGTGGGATGTTCGAATTTGACCTTCTTGATGCATGGAGGGTGTGCAATACAGACAGACTGGAAGGCACACACACATCTACTGCGCACAGAAGCTGGTCACAATTAGATTACTGGCTACTAGGTAGGGAGGGGCGAACTCCTGGATGACGGATATTGGTAGACTACCCAGAACCATATTGGATCATAACCCAGTCAAGCTTACACTACAATTACCGGGTAGTATCCCTCGTCAGTTCACCTGGTGATTAAGGTGAGAGGCCCTACTGGACCCGGACTACAAAGAAACAGTCTGGGAAGCCATCACGCAATACTTTACTATTAATAATGGTTCGGTCAACGAAGCAGCCACACTGTGGGAGGCCTTTCAGGCCACCATCAGAGGAACATGCATTAGCACAGCAACGGGCCTCCTGAAAGACATTAGGGGGCAGATGGCAAGGGTGGAGTTGGCACTGAAACAACTCGAGCAGGAACAAGAAGTGAACCTGCAAGCGGGTTTCTTAGCGAGAATTAAAGAATTGTTGCTGGAACACAAAGTGCTCGCTGCAGGGGAAGTGCACTACTTGTCAAAAAGGCAGGTTGCTTGGGCATATGGCGAAGGCGGGAGACTAAGTCACAACCTAGCGGCAAAAATCAAGGGCAGAAATGACCAACATTCCATACTAAAAATCACAGATGATTCCGGGGTAGATCATTGCGCACCGCAAGAAATACTGCACAATTCCAGATATTTTATGCAGATCTGTACGCCTCAAGGGGCGAGACAGATCCTAGGGAGCTCAATGACTACCTAGACGACATCGTGATTGCCTGTTTATCGAACAGGCAGCGTGAGTACTTGTGTCAACCAATTGCGGCAGCTGATATACACAAAGCAAATGCGCCCTCCTGAATAGAAAAGCCCTGGGGCCGGATGGGCTCATGTGCAAGTTTTACAAAGAGTACTCTGATGAGCTCATACCGCACCTACTAGGTATGTATGAGGAAGCTTATGAGAAAGGGCTTCTAATAATTACCCTTTTAAAAAAGGACAAGCAGCTGTCGCGCTGCGAGTCATACCGACCGTTTTCCCTCATAAACATTTACGCCAAAATATTGGCCAAGATTTTGGCTACCAGACTCTAGCCCTTACTGACAAATATGGTCCTCCGAGACCAATCCGGTGTATGTAAGATAGGTCCACATCGCATAACCTGCGCACAATATTTCCCATGTATCATCTCCTGAATCCCGACCTTCAAGCAGTGGCAGTCATGCTAAATGCTGCCAAAGCATTAGATTCCATTGAGTGGGGCTATATGTTGAGTATATTGCAGAGAATGGGGCTACCAGAGTTCTACTGCAGATGGGTTTGGCTGTTGTATACAGACCCAACGGCGAGACTACGAGTGGACGGCCTAACACTGGAGCCCATGCGGATCTGCAAAGAAACAAGACAGGGATGTCCCCTCTCCCCCTTATTGTTTTCTCTGATACTCGAGTCACTCGCCTGCAATTATCAGGCAGCACCACAAAAAGTCGGCACTGCACTTCGCACTGCGACCCATAGGGATTTCTTCTGATATGGTGCTGTTTGTCAGAGAACCTCAGCGTTTACCTTGTGCCGTTACTTCATGAATATACCAGAATCGGGTGTTTTTCTAGGTTCACAATAAATTGGGGTAAATCTCTCATAATATCCCTAACTGAGCTTACGGCCCCATACGATCTGGAATACCCACTCATCTGGCCCACGGACCCTGTCAAATACCTGAGGATGTGGGTTCACAGGGTAGTGAAAGAGAACTTTGGCAAGGCATACACGAAATTGGAACAATTAGTATCCAGCTGGATAAAACTGCCACTCTCACTCGCTGATCAAATTGCTCTGATTAAAATGATTGTACTACTGCGTTTTTTATATTTGTTCTTTAATATTTCCATAATCCTATCCAACCAGTTCTTTAAAGACGTCTGCTCCCAAATGGTAAGAATGGTGTGAGGTGGTAAGCAACCCCGAGTAGCGTGGGACACTTTCACTCTGGAGTATAAAAAAGGAGGTTTTAGTGTACCAGATCTGCACCTACATTATCTCTGCGCTCAAGCGCAATATGCGCATTACTGCTACGGCCCTCACACATTTATTCCTCATATAGTGGTAGAAGACGGTGATGCACAGTCAATCTCACTACAAAGCATCCTGACTCACTGTAGACTGGGGACACCCAGAGCCGAAATAAACACTATAGATTGCACGATCGCCGCCTTGCAGGCCATAGAGTGCAGGGCAGCCAGGCTTCCCCTATATGCCCTGATGCTCCCACTAGCGCATCATGCAGCCTTATCTGTCACGCAAAAAACGGGAGCCATGTCCACTCTAAAGCGTGTAGGCATCACAAAAATGCAGGACCTATACCCCAATGGCAAATTTATAACTACAGAATGTACAATATATACAAAACAAAACCCCACTGTTTGTTTACATACCACAGGCTTCGGATGGCCATCCAGGCTTTGTACCGCACCAATCCTAAAGAACCGCCGACATTGCACACACAATTGCTCTTAACTAGTCCCACTCGGCATAAACTGATCACTAAGCTATATAGTGCTGCCGGAGACGAAACCCTTATAGACACTAGCAAAAGCCTCGCCCGATGGAAGGAAACGATCAACCCTCAACTTACTGAAGTAGAGTGGGAGCACCGCTGCCGATTAACGGAAGCTCTGAATTCGAACAGCAGCCTGCGCATCTTCCATTTTAAATACTTACTTCAAGTTTACCACACACCCACTTGGTTGCACAAATATGGAATCAGGGACAATGACTGACTGAGGCAAAATATGCCGGACATGGGGGGCGGACTTCATAAACCTAGCAGGACTGCCCACGTTCTGGACAGCGGTAATAAAACAGTTGCAGACAAGGACTGCCGCCACCATACAGTGCACCCCTCATGTCTGTCTGTTGGGTCTGACTCCCCATTTGAAAGGCACAGTGGGTACATTTGTACAAATCGCACTGCTGCTTGCGAAACGGAGAGTGTCAATGCACTGGAAGGGCAGGACGTCTCCGCTGCTGGAACAATGGATAAAGTCTCCGCTGCTGGAAAAATGGATAAAGGACCTAGTGTATTGTAAGGAGAATTTGGCAACATATGTGGATGAACTACCAGCGGCCTAAGGACAAATGGGTGCCGCTTATGGACCACCTAAGAAAAAGGGACCAGTCCACTCTGGCTGGAGGATCGAAGCTGGCGGATCAGACTAATTACCTGCCCACATAATACCAGCATATTGCATAGTCAAAAGTGTTCTCTGTACAAGGGATTGGTGGGCGGGAAATGTGCACGACAATACATGCGATGTTTGTTTCTTTGTTACTTTTTGAAAAGCAAATAAAAAAACAACAACATTCCACTCTCAACACTCACACTACACTGGCTGAGCAGCTGGGAGATAGGTAAACCCGGATACATGTAATTAAATAAGCAGGATATAACATATCCCCCTCCTTTTAAATGAAAAGAATGATACAACATGGGAGAAACTATACACAAGAAAGTACATATGTATAAAATAGTTAAAAACTCAGAGATGCAGATTAAAATACGACATCACGGGAGAGTCTGAACACTTAAGTAACCAGAATGGAAGGATAAATCAAGTGACAAGCAATATCAAATAAATTGACAAGCAATATAACCCATCCTCCCCAATAAAACTATTTAGAATAATTAGTAAAACATAGCAAAGGGTGGGAACACGCCCCAAGACTACGATCTCAATTACAAGGGAACAAAAAGTGTAACAGAATTCCTAACGTAAGGAACGTGATGTACACTCAAAAAATGGGACTGACCCAAACAGACATTCCCTGAGTAAGGGTCTTAATTTAACATGTGTAAATGAGACTGACACCCATTGAACCAACAAACAAGACGTGGAACACAGGGTGACTTATACACATCGTACAACAAACGTGCAGCACAAGGTGACTTACACACCGTTTAGCAAGTGAATATATACGTGTAGCACAAAGTGATTTACACACCGTATAGACAAGACAATGTAGCGCATGGCGACTTACACACTGTCAACAGATCCCACATGTTAAGTAGTGTAACTAAAAAACAGGAAGGTGGGAGACCACCTACCAAAAGACTAGAACCACCCTCATGTAAGAAAGTGTGAAGAGTAACAATGGAACCAAACTCCATACTCGTTCCTCATGTAAGGGAGTGAGAAAATGAAACAAAAAGAACAGTAAAAACCAATATAGGACCTCACTCACATAAGGGTACCTATGCTAAACTAACACCACGTGTAAGGGATATAACAATCTGATGGACTTCTAGCTGCAGATTCTTTACCTTCGGATCCAGCCTGACGCCTGGGATATTCAGAAACGTTTGTTGAGCAATACCCCTTGCGAGTGACTTCGGATGGCTCCATTCTGCTCCGTGTGACATCGGTGGCGTCGGTAATGATGTTGCGGTGCCTACATAGGCACCACCCAGGCACACGGACGTCAGTTCTTTACTTTCCGCGCCAGTTAAGCGCCGATCTGGGAAGAGCTGCCCCTCTTCAGCTTTTTGGCAGGTTTTCTTCTCGACTCGCCATTTTCGAGTAGCAACTTCATGTGCGGGGGATGTCTGGTAGGAAGTCTGGTTTTTAACCATGCGGGACTTGCCTGTGATGTCTTGAACGCGACCACGATTTGAAGTCTTGTTCAGACTGGCGGGTGATGGCTCTGAAGACCTTGAGGGAGCGGGCGATGAAGATGCTAGCGGCCCAGCAGTCGGCACCGTTAAGCGAGACTCCGAGGAGATCACGGTCCCGTTCAAAGAAGAGGAGGTCGAAGGACCGCACACGCAGCCCTAAGTCCTCTTCCTCCCATTCGAGGTCGTCTGGACACTCGTGGAAGAGGCACAAGAAGAAGTCCAAGCGGACTTCGACTTCACCTCAACTGGCGTCCGTCGTCGAGAGAGGTAAGGAGCACTGACGTTCTAGGCACAGTTCTGCAGAGCCTGAGTTGCCTTCGCGCCTCCCTTCCTTTCCTGGAGCCGAAGCGACTCCCGGTCAAATGAAAGATTTTTACGAGGCCAGGCGCTGCGTAATTGAGCGGAACGACCCCGTTGGTGAGCCCTCAGGCCCCGCTGGGTCGGATGGGGCCCCATCGGGTTCACCGCCGTCGGCTTTTGCCACGGCGCCGGTGGGGCCTCAGGGATCTGATCCCAGATCCGGTTCGACACTGGTCGTGCCGAAGCGACCTTCCCCGGTGTCGAACCCAAAGTCGGGGCCTGCGACGTCGCCGGCTCAATCCCCATCCTCTTCTCCGACGACACGGGGGGGGGGGGGAGTGAATAGAACGATTGCACCCAGCTCCGGGCGACCCAAAGGTCCTCAGCCAACGCCCCACCCCAGAAAGTTTGGTGGTGCAGGCCTCTACTTCGCAGGGCGCATTCCCTTCTGCCCCTCTGGATAGGGAATCGAAGAGACTGGATTCATTTGGGAAGATGTTTTCTTCTTCCATTCTAGCATTGCGGTCGGTGAATACCGCATGCTTATTAGGCCGTTTCTCCCACTCTCTTTGGGAGACGGGTGCGCTGGTGCTGCCACAAGTCTCAGAGGAGGCCCAGGCTGAGCTCTCCCAAACTGTCAAGGACGGGAGAGATGCAGCAAAATTCGCCATACGGTGTGGTTTGGATACGACCGATTCACTGGGCAGATCAATTTCAACGACGGTGGCCTTGAGGCGCCACGCCTGGCATGTACAACTTGCTTCTCGGGGGAAGTCCAGGCCAATTTGACGGACTTTCCCTTTGATGGAACCCACATTTTTGGGGAAAAGGCAGATTCAGCCCTGGTCAGGTTCAAGGACTCTGAGCTACGGGCCTCTCCTCCACTCCTTTTATTTTATTTTAAAAGTTTTATATAGCGCTAGTTTGACCCGTAGGTATCAGAGCACTTTACATACATACTGTAAAGAAAAACACACGGAAATTGCATTACATAGTAGGCAGGCAGTAAGGTAGCAAAACCAGGGATAAAAAAAAATACAGCATAGAAGATAAGGTGGTTAACACAGTCCGGTCACCAACTATCCTTGAATGTCAAGAGAGAGGAGTAAACTCAGATATTGAGGTCTAGGTTAGTTGACGTTGGTCAGGAAAGTATTTGTTAAGGAGATGGATTTTCAGGTCCCTTTTGAAACAGGAGAAGGAGGGGTTGCATCTGAGGACTCTAGGGAGAGCGTTCCACATCCTGGGAGCGTTGCCAGAGAACGATCGGTATTGTGTGGTTTTCTTTTTCAGTTTCGGAGGAATAAGAAGGAGGGAGTTGGAGCTTCTAAGCGTTCTGGATTGACCTGCTCTTACCAGTTTGTTGTTCAGGAAGTTAGGGGCTGGAGAGTGAAGGGTTTTGTGTGTGATGCTGGCCAGTTTGTAAATACACCTCCCTTCCATGGGAAGCCAGTTGATGGAGTTGAGAGCTGGAGTGATGTGATCAAATCGTTTTACTCCAGATACGAGTCGAGCAGCCATGTTCAACACTGCCCTTAGAGGGCTAGGTGAGCTTTTGGAGTCCCTGTTAGGATGGCGTTCCCGTAGTCGATTTTAGAGAGAACTAGGGATTGGACTACTGTCTTGAGGTCATCATGGGGAAGAAAAGGTTTCAATTTCTTGAGGTGTTTTAGAGAGAAAAGAGCACTTTTTGCAGAGTTTTTGATGTGGGCCTCCAAAGATAAGTTCTTGTCAAGGGTGATGCCTAGAGACTTAACTGAGTCGGATAGGACGATGGGGCAGTTTAGGGCGACCAGATTCTTGAGCCACTCTTGGATTGGACGATGGTTGCTTTTTGGAGAGAATAGGATTAGTTCTGTTTTATCTGGATTGAGTTTTAAGTGGTTAGCGTTGAACCAAGTTTGGATCGCAGTTAGAGTGGCATTGAGGTGTTGGATGTCGCTGGGAGACTTGATTTTGAAATAGATTTGGGTGTCATCAGCGTAAAGGTGGTAATGGCCAGTCTTCCTTTCGCCCCTTTTTTGGCAACGTAAGGGGTTACCAGCCACGTCAGCCCTATCCCAGCCACCGTCCCACTCAGACTAACCAAGCCGTTGGTGGACGCGGTACATTCCGTATTTAAAATAGAGGCCAGAAGTCATAGGCCACACTGCCCCCAGCTGCAGCCTCTAAGCACTCCTAGGCTGATTCTGCAGGACCACACTACTCCAGTGGGTGGGAGAATTTGTCATCTCCCCGCTGGAGATCTATAACAGACAAGTGGGTGTTGCAGATCGTGCAGGAGAGCTATACTCTTCCTTTCCTTTTTTTTCCTCCTACTATTCCGCCAACTCAGGAACGGCAGGCAGAGGATCATTTGAGTTGCACCAAGAGGAAGTTACAGCTCTTTTGGGCAAGGGAGCTATAGAAAGGGTCTCAGCTTCAGAAGTAGGTGGTGGCTGTTACTCCTGCTACTTTCTGATTCCTGAAGAGGAACAAGGGGCTTTGGCCCATTTTAGATCTTCGGACCGTCACTCTTCCTCAAAAAAGGAGGAATTCACAATGTTCACATTGGCTCAGGTCTTCTCTGCCCTAGACCAAGGAGACTAGATGGTGGCGTTGGACCTGCAGGATTACTATTTTTACATTCCCATCCTGCCAGGCCACAGGCGTTACTTCGGTTCAAGGTGGGCTGTACGAAGGTGGAATCTGACTGCATAGTTACCCCCACTTTTTTCCTGGTTTTCGACTTAGTTTGACTGGGATCCTGCTAATCAAGACCCCAGTCTATCTGCTTTCTCACTAAATTGGTTGTTCGTGTACTTTAGGTACACTCCAGATTGGATTCTGGGGTACCCTTATCAGTCCCTAGTATATGGTATACTATGTACCCAGGTCATAGGTACCCCAGAGGCCTCTCAGGGGCTGCAGCATGTATTATGCCACACCTGGGAGACCATTCAAAATGACACAACAAGTCTGCTACAGGAGCCTGTGTAAGGTGGTGCCTGCACCCCTTACTTAGATATAGGTTCACTATATCTATCCTTATCACTGCACATATAAACCTATCAGTCACCCCTATGGCAGGCCTTAACAATCCTGAAGCCAGGGTGCTTTGTTTTATGTGAGAGGGGCCCATGCTTGAGCAGAGCCCCTCTGCAGCCTTCGGAGCCTCTATTCCGGGGTTGTTTGTGATGCAGCCAACCATATACTCTTAAGTGCATTATAACCTTGCGGTAAATGTTAACTTTGACACCAAACATGACATGTTTCCATGCAGCCATTTTAAACACCTTGGAATCATACCTCCACAGCAGTAACTGTTGTGGGAGGTATGCTTCCACCCTACTAGAGGGAGAAATATGACAACACCGGTACACCCGGTACCAGCTTCACAGAACCCTGGCATCACAAAATGAATGCTGCCAGCCACAGACACGAGTCTGCCCTCCTGCTGCTGGACGAAACTCCGACAGGGGATGCTGGACAATAGGTTTCCTGTCACAGGGAGGTGTGACCATTTCCCAGACAGGCTTTAGTGTATTGGGGCTGGGTGGGTGCACTCTGAGAGGGCTTTGATGTCTGCACTGGGGGCACATTTGGTGTCCCTGTGCATAGTCCAGCTCAAACCGGTTGCAGAAGCCATTTTACTCCTGCTCTGGCGCACAACTGGATAAAGGACTTGGGTGTAGACACCCCTCTGTCCTGACCCTCCCATAGGTGGGTCCCTAGAGTTTGTCCCACCCCTGGCTACAGGACTTTAGATTTACCTGGACGAAACTCTGCTACAGAAACCAAGTACTTAGACTATCTACACTACGCTGGATGACTGAAGAATCTCCCTTGGAGTAAAGGAGTTACTCCCCTGCAAGGCAGGCACCTGAAACGCATCTGACCGGTTTGCATCTACGCAGCTTCCGAAGGACTCCGAAGAGTTCTGCAACACAGGAGGTGGGTTCCTGTGGTCTCTGAGGTTGAGCCGTGCGCTCAGCAATTCTGAGATCCGCATCCCTCGTGGGGACCGTGCAACCCGAACCCCTGGGCACTGTGTACGTTTGCAGCAGCATATGCTTTTTGGAGATCCCTGAGGCTGTACTGTGGGCTACTTGTAGTCCAGACCCCGAGCAGTATTTCCACTGAAGATTTCCGGCCTACACTCCACGAGTGTTCCGTGGGCTGGTATTTTGTGATTTAGCTCAAGGTCCTTTCGCGACCCTGGTCCGTCGACCTGTGGGTCCCTGAGAAGGGAACTTTAACTTTAAGTGGGCTTTCCTGGTTGCTCCAGACGTGCCCTGACTCTCCATTGCTTGGGGAGTCCCCAGGACCTTGCTGGTCCCCTCCGAAGCATCTTTTCTCTGACCGCGTGGGTTGCAGTTGCCGAGGCTTGTTGGTGTTCAATCCGAACACTGACCCCCCAGCACTCAACATCCTTGGTGGGACAGCTCACCTGCGGACTTTGGTCGACGTCTCCTGGTACCCGTGGCTGCAGAGTCAAGCTTCACCTCATCTCACCTGAAACACCTGACATTGGTGGGCATTCGTCTATTGTGCCCCTGGTCACTGTGAAGTGACCCAGACTCTGTCCCCTCTGCTTTCAGGTGCTTCACAGCTCCGATCCAGGCTTGGATCACACCGGACACTCCTCATCTTCCCGGCAGCAGCACTTCTTCGCATCACGCCATTGAAATCAACGAATGTTTCTGACACCACTTGACCCCTATGCACCCGGCTCTCCTGCGATAGGTAACACGGGTACCTCGGTACTCTCAAGGGTGCTGGTCTTAGAACCTTCTATGTTCCAAAGGGTTTGCTGGAAGTCCTCTCCTAAGTGTCCTTAATCTTTAAAATTCCACCCGCGACTTTCCCATAGAGTTGTACGGGGCTCGTGCCTGTGTTCTCACACTGCACGCGTCCCCCGTGGGTCCCCTGTGTCACAACCTTCGGTGGTTCCTTGGGGTCCCAGCGATTCTACGTGCTCTAGGTACTGTCTAGTCAAGTCGTGGTTGTTATACCACTTTATTAGTATATGGTTTGGTCTCCCCCCTTGAGCCCACTGTGTATTGTGCTATTTACTGTTGTTCTATTGCTTTAATATTGTGTACCTTGTTCTCTAATCTCATAAAGAGGTTAGTAGAGAGTGTTTAGTAATAAATACATATATTTTATATATTCCTTGTGTGGTTCTCCTTTAAATTGGCCATTCAGGAGGTTATAATCTGGTAAACCAAGCTGCTTTACATTCCTTCGAGACTTAGCCTGAAGGCTGCACTCCATGGCTACCACTCGGATAGCTTTCAATAAAGGTTGTCTTTAACCTAATCATCAATAAGGGTCGTTTGGACTGGTGCAAGGTGCCCACTATAACTAGTGGACAGCATATACTAGGCCAACTTCTCACATAGGCCACGAGCTCTTTCAGTTTACCGTGTTCCCCTTCGGTCTTACCAGTGCCCCTCGGGTGTTCACCAAGGTGATGGCGGTGGTTGCAGCTCATCTGCGCAGGTTAGGGGTTTCAGTCTTCCCCTACCGAGACAACTGGCTGTTTAAGGCGTCCTTGCCCCAGGCAGTCATCTCTGACCTTCAGAGTACAGCGGACCTCCTGCATTCGCTGGGCTTCTCTATAAACGTGCCAAAGTCACACCTGACTCCTCAGATGCTCCCTTTCATCGGAGCAGTTCTGGACACACTACAGTTTCGGGCTTATCCTCCCGAGCAGCCAGTCCAGGATATTCAGGTTATGATTCCAATATTTCAGCCTTTATCCTGGATTTCGGTGAGTTTGACTCTGAGGCTGTTGGGTCTTATGGACTCCTGCATTCTGTTGGTAAGACACGCCAGGTGGCGTATGCGGGCTCTGTAGTGGGACTTGGAGTTCCAATGAGCACTGCATTGGGGAAATCTCACCGACCTGGTTCAGATCTCGGAAGGAACTGCAAAGGATCTGCAGTGGTGGGTAATAAACCGCAATTGGGTCAACGGCAGACCTCTCTCTCTTCCGCAACCAGATTTCACAGTTGTGATGGATGTGCCACTTCTGGGATGGGGCGGCCACATGGGAGAGGCGGAGATCAGGGGTCACTGGTCTCCGGCCGAGACGGCGCTCCACATAAACCTGTTGGATCTCCGAGCGATTCAGTTGGCATTGAAAGCATTTCTTCCCTCTGCCAAGGGGAGGGTAGTGCAGGTGTTCACGGACAACACCACTGCCATGTGGTACTGCAACAAGCAGGGCGGGGTGGGGTCGTGGACCCTTTGTCAAGAGGCCCTGCGTCTCTGGACATGGCTGGAACAGCAGGGCATTACCCTGGTGGTTCAACACCTGGCAGGTTTTCTAAACGTCAGGGCGGACGATCTCAGCCGTCGATGCCTTCAGGATCACGAATGGCGTCGCCAGTCAGAGGTGGCGAATGGTCTCTCTCAACAGTGGAAAGAACCTTGGTTGGATTTGTTCGCCTTCGAAGAGAACGCGCAATGTCAGCAGTACTGAGCGCTAGAGTTTCCAAGGCGGCTATCGCTCGACAAAGCGTTTTTTCGTGAGTGTAACTCAGGCCTGTTCTACGCCTTTCCGCCCATACCACTCCTACTCAGGGTTCTGAAGAGGATCAGGTGCGACCGGGCCCAGGTCATCCTTGTGGCGCCGGACAGGGCAAGGAGAGTCTGGTATCCAGAGCTTCTGAGCCTGAGTGTTGATCCTCTGATCAAGCTGCCCCTTCGGGAGGATCTTCTGTCGCAGCACCAGGGGAGGGTTCTCCACCTGAACCTGTCAACTCTGCGCCTCCACGCATGGAGATTAAGCAGTGGCAGTTGATGGCTTTTGACCTTCCTCCCGAAGTCTGTAATGTTATTCTGGCGGCCAGGCAGCCCTCCACTAAGTCGGTATATGCTTACCGTTGGGAGAAATTTGTATTATACTGTACAGAAAGGTCTATTGACCCTCTTTCTACTCCTCTTTCTACTGTCTCTTTGTTCATTCTTACCCTTGCCCAGCAGGGCTCTGCTTTGGGAACTCTCAAGGGTTACATTTCTGCTCTGTCTGCTTTTTTTTGCGGCTGCCAGACCAACCTTCTCTCTTTAAATCTCCTACTGTAAATAGATTTCTGAAAGGGTTGGTTCATTTATTTCCACCTAAACCCTTTGTTATTCCACAATGGGACCTTAATTTGGTCGTAATCACACAGGAGGCACTGTTCCGTGGTGAGTGTGGTCGAAGGACAACCTACACACACAATAGAGTTAGAGGTGGGAAAGACGGAAAAGTTAGGTCAGGGACTTGGTACTTGAGGTGGGGAGAGGCATAAATTGTCTCTTGTTGCCCTCACACACCCCGAAGGATGTCATGCTTCATCATCGGGCAGTTGCTCCTCGTCGGGCCGGTGGTGCAATGCCCTACGGGTCCCCCGAAGGGTTTCTTTAGCGGAGATCTTTTAGAGAACTGCCGATGGGTGCATGTGGGTATGTGGAAATAAGTACCAAATGAGAGGTGAAGGTAGTGCGTGCAGTGTGAGTTAAAAATACCTAAGGGTTACCAAACATAGAAGAGTTATTTAATAAAGAGGTGCCCTTGGTAAAGGTAAAAAACCCGTAGGTTAACAGTTACCAGTAGAGACGTAATGTGTCTGGGTAACTAAGCTGAGGTCGACCTGTTTCACGCCTTGGGTGGTCAGTAAGATCCTTGGCGTTTCATCAGGACCAGGGGTGATGGTGATGTGAGGTGAGTGCACGAACTTATTGGTGTGAGTAGGGTACCATTAGCCCTCTCACCGATCAAAAGAGGGGGGTGGGGGGTGCCTCCTACACAGATTGTGTGTGGCTCTAGAGTCAGTTATGCCCCCTTTGATCGCGACCTAAGACACAAAGAAAAAGAAAACCGGAACAAAAAAAGGGGAGGAGGAGAGTTTAAAAACGGAAACACCGCTCATGCTGGCACATGTGGAGCGTCAGTGTATCAACATTCTGTACACGCAGCCAGCAGACAGTAACTTAAAAACAAGAGAAGAGACATGCAAATGCCTGGTTCAGTTCCGGTTAATCAGTGTATGGTGTGTACCGTGTCAGCTCCAGGCAGGGGTATGGAAAGGGGGGTCGCCCTAGAACCCAAAACGGAGCGTCCGAGTGGGTTGAGTAGGCGTCCCAAATCACAAAACCCCTGGCCGTTGCAATGACAGTGGGTCAATACCACGTGTGACCAGTAGCGATCTAAAAAACACATTCTGACCGAGGAGGTCGTGCTCAATGATCCATACTTCCTCAGTCAAAGAAACATGGGAAGCGTAAGTTGCGGGCTTACCTAAATGAGGAGCAAAAGTTACTCCTTGAGTCTAGCGGCGTTGGACGCCCACACCTTCTCGGGCTGCCGGTGTGCAGTCCAAGGTATCGTAATGGTAGGACCCGTGAGAGGGGGGGGAGAAAAAGGAGAGGCATATGCGTAGCACAGCATTAGAGGCATAGGACACAAAAATTTGTGGTCGAGACTTACTTCGGGAATGTCTGCGAGCAGCGGCCTCGGTGTATACTCACGGATTACTCAGGTGTCGGCTCTGGAAACCTGCCCCATCCAGACGCCAGCTCGTAGGTAAGCTCAAGAGTGGAGTTGGCTGTACTTAAAGTGTAGAAACGGGGCGTGTGGGGAGGTTCCTATTTCCGGTGTAGCGCGTCATTCTCAGTCAGCAGGGGGAGAAATGCCCATGCGTGTAGCTGAAACCACACCAGTGCTCACGCGCACATGCGTATAGTGTAATGTGCTCGGAGTGCGCATGAGTGGTGTGAAGGTAACATATGGGAGTGGTTGAGAGATCTACAGCTCTCGTATAATTGGTCTGGAAATTTTACGCGCTGACAAAGATATGAACATAGTGTGCGGTTATTCATGGATCGTCATATTGAGGGCCACAAGTTAGTCCGCTCACGTGTAAAAAGTAGACACTGAGTGGGTGAGGAACGAGACCCCATGTCTAATACATGATAAGTAAGTAAGTATTAAGGTGCTATAAGAGTCAGCGCGTGCCGTTAACTCCGATCTGCCTCTCTGTCTCATCAGGCATGGCGGGTGTGATGGTGACCGGATTGGGGGCACACATAGTCCATTCCGGGCCTAAAGTAATCAGGGTCGAATGTGGTATGTGAGTGCAAAAGATATTCTAGTCCTCAGGTGTAGGGTCGGGGTTAGCGCGCAGCCGGGTCAGTCTGTTTAGAAGAAAAAACAGAGTGAGACAATTCCTCAACAGGGTTGGTGTTCAGCAGACCCATTCATGAAGGGTGATGCAAAACTCTATAGTTCTGACCACGGGATATCATCGTTCAGGCCCTGTGTGTCAGTGTGAAGACGGTGGACCCAACGTTGTTCACGTCTGAAAAGGGAGTCACTGTTTCAGTGCGGGTTGGCCTCTAGAATGGTCCACTGGATAGCTTCACATGGGTGGCCTTTCTCCAAGAAATGGGTAGTCAATTTAGTGGCTGAGCGTGCTCATCTCACTGTACTCTTGTGCTCGCTGATCCTCTTCTTGATGGCTCTGGTCGTCATCCCAGCGTAATGAAGAGTGCATGGGCATGAGATGAGATATACACAGTTCGTTGTGTTGCAATTAGTATGTTTGCGTTGTTCCCATTTCAAGTTTCCCAGTTGTAGAAATTTAGTGTCGTGTAGAGGAGCAGGCCCCACATGTGCCACAGGGATAATGTCCTTTGACTGCTGGAAGGTCCTAGAGGGTGGTTTCTTTGGTCATCTGTGCGGGTTGTGGTCGTGTGTTAATTAACTGGTCCCGTAAATTCTCCGTCCTTTTGAAGGCAAAACGGGGCGTCGGGGATATCCAAAGTGTCACTGTTAAGAATCCTCCAGTTCCGGTTAATGATTTTTTAAATTTGGTTAGATAGAGGAGTGAAGGTTGTGACACAGGTAATAAGATCATTGGTTTTGGTCTCCCTTGTTTCCAGAAGGCCTTCACGTGTGTTGTTCCTGGCCCGTTTTTTGGCTCTTCTGATCACCTGTTCTGGGTAGTGTCTCTGAGTGAGGTTTTCTGCCAGGTTGTTGGCTTGAAGTTCAAAGTCCTGTATTTTGCTGCAATTGCGTCTGATTCTCAAGAATTGACGGTAAGGTAAGTTTTCTCTCAAGGCTTTGGGGTGGTAGCTCCTGAAACTCAGGAGGCTATTGCAGTCAGTGCTTTTCTTGTATGTGTTGGTGTGTAGTACACCGTTTTCGAGGCTAATGGAAAGGTCCAGGAAGGGGATCCTCTCTTTGCTGGTCGTCATCGTAAATCGAAGGTGAGGATCCTGGTTGTTAATCCATTCCAAGAATCCCATGGCCAAGGTTTCAGGGCCCCTCCAAAGGATCAGAATGTCATCAATGTAGCGTTTCCAGGTTACAAGATGTTTGTGGAAGGGGTTGGTGACTGAAAAAATGTGGGTAGACCTTAATTTGGTCCTCACTTATCTGATGTGGGCTCCTTTCGAGTCTTTTCACAATTGTTCCCCCCCGGCTGTTGACCATCAAAACAGCCTTCTTAGTGGCGATTACATTCGCCCGGAGGGTGAGTGAATTGCAGGCGTTATCCAGCTCGCCCCCTTATCTTATGTCCTTTCTGGACAAGGTTGTGTTTCACACCAGGATATCATTCTTACCAGAGGTTTGGACCCCATTTCATCTGGGTCAATCCATTACTGTGCCCACCTTCTTTGCTCCCCCACATCCCTCTAAGGAAGAGGAACGTCTCCACCGACTGGACCCAAAAGAGTGTTGTCGTTCTACCTTGACTGCACTAAAGAGTTCCTGGTGGATGACCAACTCTTTGTGGGGTATGTAGGAGCAAAGAAGGGAAAGGCATTGCAGAAAATAACCATCTCTCGCTGGGTTGTTCTCTGCATTAAACTCTGTTATGCCTTGGCCAAGAAGCAGCCTCCTGAGGGATTAAGGGCCCATTATTCCAGGGGAAAGGCTGTGACTAAGGCCTTGGCACGGGTTTCCCAGTCCAAGACAGCTGCCAGGCAGCGATGTGGGCATCTCTGCACACGTTTTCAAAACATTGCCTTGATGGTCAAGTGCGCAGGGAGGGGCACTTTGCCCACTCAGTCCTGCAAGACTTTTTAGTCTAGCTCATGAGTCCCACTGCCGGGATGGTATGGCTCGGGTATTTGATTCAAAGGTAAGGAATCTGCAGCTAGAAGTCTCTATCAGATGAACAAGTTACTTACCTTTGGTAACGCATTATCTGGTGGAGACTCAATCTAGCTGCAGATTCCTTACAGTCCCACCCATGCTGCCCCGCTTTGCGGACTGATGTTGTAGGTCTAGGGTTACTCCCCTTTCAGGACCTAGCTCTGCACTTCTGGCGTGGAGAAACGAAAAGTACTGACGTCTGCGTGCCTGGGTGGAGCCTATGTAGGCACCGCCGCGTCATAACCGATGCCAATGACGTCACGCGGAGCCGAATGGAGTCACCCGACGTCTCGCTCAAGGGGTATTGCTCAGCAAAAGTTTTCGGATCCAGCCTGAAGCCTTGGAAATTCAAAGAAAAGGAATCTGCAGCTAGATTGTCTCTACCAGATAATGCATTACCGAAGGTAAATAACTTGTTCTTCAATGTAGAAGGGTATCCTTAGATGTAATATAATGTAAACTGTAAAAAAATAAAAAAAATAATTAACTTTATTTAGAGTGTTGGCATTCATGTACATTGCTGCATAACATATGTTAAACTGTGCATTTTCACAATTGGCATTCCGTGTATTGGCAACACCTTATACAGCATGAGCACATGAAACAAGGGACATCCGTTTTGATCACATATCTAAAGGAGATCTTGTGAGTTGCTGGTAGATACCTGTTGGCGCATATAAATGAGAAAAGGTTCCCAAATGTCACAGGGCCGAGATCTCGAAGGCATCAAGTCCCAGTAGCTAGATAACTGTTCATGACAGTAGACAATGTCTTTTAGCCAGCCTCTCAGTTTGGGCGCCAGGGTCCCACCCCAGCACATTGAGACCCTGCGTTTGGCGAGGAGTAATAGCAAGGCTGCGAGTCTGTGAGAGCTTTTGGGTATCTCTGCCACGTGTCCTAATAGTCCAATTAGAGGAGAGGGATTCAGCTGTAGTTATGATTTCCCCTACCACCTGGAAGATCTCCACCCAGTACACTGCCACTGCTGGGCACTGCCAGGCAAGATGAATGAAATCTGCTGCGTCTGCGTGGTATAGTGTGCATTGAGATTCTTGTGATGAGCCCATTTTGTGCAAGAAAGGTGCGGTGTAAAAAATTAAAATAAATGAGACGCCTGTAGTTCGGTGTAGGAGAGTGGAATCTGACTAATGGTTGCCCCCAACTTTTTGCCTGGTATTTGAGTGGTTTTTGACTAGTCTGGCTGGGATCCTGCTTTCCAGGACCCCAGCCTATCTGCTTTCTCCCTAAAACTGTTGTAAGTACTCTAGGTACAAACCTAATTGGATGCTGGGCATGCCCTACCAGTCCCTTGTAGATGGTACCCTAGGTACCCAGGGCATGGGTCCCCCAGTAGGCCTACCAGGGCTGCAGCACTTATTGTGCCACCCTGGGACAGCCACACAAACTGACACCACCAGACCACTACTGTAGTTTGGGTAAGGTGGTGCTAGCACCCCTTACAGGGATGTAGGTACCCTATATCCCACACCATTACAACACATATACTCTCATAGGTCACCCCTATGGCAGGCCCTGGTAATCCTACAGGGCTGGGTGCTGAGGTATGTGTGAGGGGGGACCCCTACGTGAGTAGGGCCTCTCTGCAACCTTCGTAAAACCATTACTGGGTTGTTTGTAGTGTAGCCATACCATATACTCTTAACCGCATTATAAGTGAATTGCGTCATCACAATAACTTGAGAATGGCTACACAGAACCATATCGTGTTTGGTGTCAAACATGAAGGAATCATACCCCCAGTCCAGCCATGGGCATGAGGGTACGATTCCCCCTTGCTAGAAGGGCGATATGGGAAGAGCGGTAGAATTTAGACACCAATTTAAAAGTGCACATGTACCACAAAATGGCTACTGTCCGCCACCTACACGACTCTGGGTGGCTGTTGCTGGGGAAAACCCCAGCCTCGCCATCTGGACAATAGGGCTCCTGTGGCAGGGAGGTGCCAGCACCTCCCCAGACAAGATATGTGGATTGGAACAGGGTGGGTGCACCAAATGTCCTTTCAGAGTTGCACGTAGGCAGCTGCAGAGCCCCAATTCTGCATACACCGCCTGGAACCGGTTCAGGGGCATCCTGCCCCTCGCCCAGGCGGGAAACACACAAAGGGGAGTGGGTGTAGCCACCCTTTCCCGCCTCTACTCTGATTGGTAGGCTCTAGTTGGGACCATCCCCTAATCTTGGGGATATATGTGAATAACGTGGCCCCAGAGCCTCAGATTAATCCAGAACTTCACAGAACTGACCTTCGATGAGCTGCTGCCCAGCTGACTGAAGAAATCTCCCTTGGGATAAAGGAGTTATCCCCCTGCTTGGCAGGCACCTGAAAGACTGCAAGATACCCGGTTGGAACTTCGCTGCTCTCACGAACTTCGACGTCTTCCAGCAACCTTGAGGTGGGTCTCTAGAGCATCCCAGAGTCCTGTGAGCGTGCCCAGCAAGTCTGAGCACCGTGGACCACGTGGGTGCCGAGATCCCTGCATACCCCGAGACCCCGGCCACCTCTTGCATATCACACGACCCCGACCAGTGGGGAAGTTGTGCTTTGGCCCATTTCTGAGCCAACCTTCAAGCAGCATCCGTGCCAAATCTCAGCTCCCTAGTCCGCTCCGGTGGCCCGTGGGAGCCCTTTTACGCACTCCATTTTGCTGCCTTCCGCGGTCCCTTGTCTCTCGACTTGTGGGCCCTGGCGGAGGACAATCTTCACATCCAAGAGTTCCCCTGGTTGCTCCAGGCCTGCTCTGCGCTCCCTCCAAAGGAGAGCACCCTCAGACCTCGTGGGTCTGCACCAGCAGCTGCTTTGTTCATCTCGCGTGGGTTGCGGTTGCCAAGGCTTAGTGGATCCAATCGGGACACTAACACCGCAGCGACCCTCATCCGACGTGGGACAGTCGCCCTCCAGAAGCTGGCCTTCCTTGAAGCCTCCCGGAGCCCGTGACTGCAGAGCCAAGCTGCATCTTCCTCACCTGAAGCACCCGACATCGAAGGGCTCCTTGCTGTGAGCCCCCCTGGTCACTGTGCCGTGACCCAGACTCTGTCCCCTCTGCTTTCAGGTTCTTCTCTACATTTTCCACATCTTAGATCTTCACGACTTCGACGCTTTCAGCTAGCAGCAATTTGGACTACTTTTCCATTGAAAATCAGCCCGCGACCCGACACCAGAATCGACCTATGCACCCGGCTTCCCTGGGGCAGGTAACAGTGGTACTTCGGTACTCCCGTGGTGGTGGGCTCTCCAAAGCCTTAAGTCTCAAGTCTTAACTTTGTACTACTGCTAGAAGTGTCTTTAATCTGTAAATATTCAACCGCGACATTCTCCATAGGCTAACATTGCGATCCCGATAGCAACTTCTTGTGCTGCACGCGTCTCCCGTGGGTCCCCTTCCTCTTAACTGTGGGTGGATTCTGAAGGGGCAAGCGATCCTGAATGCCCTAGGCATTGCCTGTAGAATTGTCGTGGTTCTTAAACCACTATTTTAGTATATGGTTTGGTCCCCCCCTGGGGCCCATTGATTTCTGTGCTATTTATTGTGTTTATAAATGCTTATTTGAAGTGTGACTTTGCCACTAGTCACATAAAGTGACTGTGGGATTCTGCCTAGAACAAATACATATATTTTATATATATACCTGTGTGGGCTACTCTTTCATTTGGTTATTCAAGAGGTTATTATGGTAAAACAATAAGCTTAACACTCCTTCAAGACTTAGCCTGAAGGCTGCTCTCCACAGCTACCACTAGGATAGCTTTCTTTAAAGGTTGTCTTAAACCTATCATCAATAAGAGTCGAATTGGACTGGTGCAAGGTGTCCCTATAACTAGGAACAGCATATGCCAGGCCAACTTCTCACATTCGGGAACAGTAATTGGACCTGGCTGCAACAAAATGACCATTGTGCATCTGTGAGTGGAAGAGCGAGATTTCCCGCCCCCCCAGGCCTCTCGAGCTGGTGTTTGTGTTACAGGCAAGGTATTTTGCATACTTTGATACAGTAATGTGATGAGTTTCCGCGATGAGGTGGTGGTGTAGGTGTATTCTAGTGCGGGAATGGTCGCCGGGGGCGCTAGGAATGTTGGGAAGAGCTCTCGGCGCGTTGCTCACAGTTGGTAGTAAAGAAATGTGTCCAGCGGTGCGGCAGGCGCCGTTGGTGGGCCACAAAAAGATCCCCGGGAAAGAGATCCGCAAAGGTGTGCATATTGAGCCTGTCCGCTCGGCCGCATGTGCTGCCGTCCTGTACAGAGGGTATTAAGGGGTGTTTCCTTATCGGGACAGACGGGGGCGTATAGGAGAGAAACACCTGCTCACCACACCAGCCTTATCCTCGGCCATCTCATACATTGTGTAGTGTCTATTTCGGAAACAGGCCTTCTATATGGGGCAAATAGGGAAATTCACAGCGCTGGGTCTCTTATTGGCTAAACGGAAAATAGCTTTAAAATGGGGACGCAAGGCTGCACCACAACATAGTAACTGGCTCACGAGCCTCGCCTACTGTATTCTCAACTATGACTTATTTGCTTCCACCCTCCCCGTAACGTCTCATTTACGTGACATCTGGGGCTCCCTTAAGCAGTAAAACATGAAAGCACACTCACAACATTCCGTTCACTTGGGAAACGGCTTGGTCCCGACAGGAATAGGTTGATGGCCTGACCTGTGCGGATTCTTAGATTGATGGCTTCGCTGCAGGGTACATAAATAATCATATGTTCCAGGAGCTGATATGGAACACGCCACACCATTACACGTTGTGAACCAAAGTGATGTATGATTTATGAATGATTGACGGTTTCCTTCATTGTAACTTGCAAATCGTGAGGACTGCTTTTATATACGGATAGTCTTTTATGATTTGTCTCTTTTCCTGATTCGTGCATCTTGGTTTTTTTCACGTCAATATATTGGAGCCGGAATTCTTTTGTGTATTTTATAATGAAAATGAAAAATAAAGTTACAAAAAAAATATGGGGCAAATAGGGTGGTGGAGAGAGGCCAAGGTGAGACCGCGTCTATCTCCACTGCGGCGTGTGGCTGGAACGGCGTGGGATGCGTCTAGTAATGTAGGAAGTGCGCCTGGGCGCAGACCACGTATAGCTGCAAATCTGGTGCACATAACCCTTCCTGAAGCTGTGGCAGGGTCAGCTTGTGGATGAGGTCTTCTGGAGTTCCCTGCCCAATCCATGTCATCTGTCAGTGGAACATTGAAGTCCCCGCACCAGAGTACCGTTTGTGGGTTGGTGCTAACGATCCGTTGCCAGACATTGGTAAAAAAAAATGCTGGATCGTCTTTGTTTGTTTGGACCGTAAGCGGTGGTAAAGGTGACTGGATGGTTATGGAGCTTGCCTGCTAGGATAATATAGCGCCCTTCGATGTCACATATGAATTGGTCTGTGGTCCAGGCCAGGTCTTTGCATATTAAAATGCACCCCCCCTTGCGTAGTTAGAATAAGAGGAGACGTATGTGGGCCCCTATCTACGGGTGAGTAGGGTTGGCAGTGTATTGCTTGAGGTGGATTTCTTGGAGTATACAAATGTCTATGGCGTGTCTGTCTAAATAAGCATGCACTAGACGTATCTTTCTTGCTTCGTTTAGTCCCCTTATGTTCCAGGATATTCGTTTGACCGTGGCCCTTTTATTCATTCGCAGTTAAAGGAGTTGTGGTGTTTCGGTAATATTTATGGTGTGTCAGTGTGCGCCTCCCTGCCCTGTGTAAGATTGTGTGAAAATGTGTTGATGTGCCAACAGTTTTAGTACTAACAATAAACTTGAGGTAACAACCCCTCAACAAACCCTCCCTCCCCGTACCGCCCCCTCCCACTCCAACCCCCCAATTAGATTGAGACAGCCTCCCCCAAACCCCCCATGAACACAACTTCTGGGATTCATCCCAGGGGGTAGTGGAGTCACCGCGGGGTCTACCTTCCTTGAGGCTGGGTGGCTGAGCGTAGATGTGGAAGGAACGCCTACCCATCCCCGGCACGCTATTATGACACAGTAAAGGTATAGTACACTTCGCTGAGTGGCTGGCTCCCTGGAGGCTCAGTAGTGTTGGTTGTAGCGGCGAATTTCTGCTCCTGATTTTCGTGTAATCGCCCCATAGATATGCCTGGGTGGTAATTAGTCATTACTGCTGAGTCGCTCTTCTGCCGCAGAGAAGCTAGGTGTTCGTCTCGTGAACGTTCTTTTTTAGCATGTTTGGCGGATTTAAGGGCCAGTTTCTAGTCTGTGAAATGAATTGCCTTGCTGTTTAGGGTGATTTTGAGCTTTGCTGGATAAAGCATGGAATACTTGATATTGTTTTTTGCAGAAGTTGTTTCGCCGGTAGGAACTCACGGCGAGCGGCCTGCACCGCTAAGGTGAAATCCGGGAAAAAGGATATGGCATCTCCCTTGTATTGGAAGTGGCCCGCTCCGTGGCCCGTTGCAGGACGGTGTTGCAATCTTTATAATTTAATAAGCGTGCCACGATGGGCTGTGGGGGGTCCCCCGTTGGAGGTTGCGGCCCCAGCGATCTGTGGGCCCTTTCGACAATGAAGACTGGCAACAGGTCCGAGCCAAAGAGGTCTCGCAGCATAGTCTCAACCAAGTCTTCCATTCTGGAGATAGCTGTAGATTCGGGAATGTCCGTTCGTGAAGATTATTGCGTCTTGAGCGGGCTTCAAGATCTTCGTTTTTTTTTTTATTTATTAGCTCCAGTACTTTGTCAGTTTGCAACAAACGTTCAGTGGCGGCTGTTTGGTTGTCTACACTTTCGGAGACTCAGGCTCCCACATGGTTGAGCCGGGTATCCTGTTCGTCCACCCTATTTTTGACTCTGTCCAGGCGGCTAGGGAGCATGTCTAATTTAGCATCAATATTCCTCAGACTGGATTTGACATCCAATAGTATGGCTCTTAGGTCTTGGTCTTGGTCTTCTGGTGCGCTATCCTCCGGTTGTGTTGCAGCATTTTTTTCCGGTGTCAGTTTGCCTAGCACTGCGTGTTCTTTCAAAGCTAAGCTTAGACTGCCTGCCCTCCGTTTTCCCATATTCGCAGGCGTGCAGGTCCGCTGGCTGCCGGCTCGCGGGTGCTTGCAAGGGTTTTTCCGCTGTCTTGTCTCTCCCCCGCTTTCAGAGGCTACTAGGCGCCCTGCTCTATCCCCAGCACTGTTTCGTCCTTTAAAGGTGTGCAGCTGGCAACTTTAAAGACCGGGTCAGCGTCGCAGGTTTTTTGGTAGCTGCGGTTCCGGTGTCTTCGGTGTTTCTGGGCCCTGTCCCAGACTGCCCACTGGTCTGGGTACAGAGCGCTGGGTTCAAGTCTGCAGCGGTTATAGGCAAATAATGTGTCTCAGGTGCCTGTGTGGGCCCCAGGAGGTCAATAGCGCTGGCGCCCCAAGATGCGTTTTGAGAGAGGGGGTTGTAGGTTGCACCCGGCAGCAATTATGAGTGGAAAGTTCTTCTTCCTTATTTCTCCCTTCCTCTTTTTGGGGGGGATTTCTTTTTTTAAAAAAGCAGAGATGTCTTTCCCTCCTTAAGTGCAGTGGCAGCAACTGGACCCCCCAGGTCCTGGCATTCGGGTCCGCCTGGCTCGCACTGACCCAATATAGGCACGCAACAGGGGCACCCGTGCGACTTGATATTGTGGAGTAACCGCCCCTCCCGGGCCTGGGGTCAGTTTCTATGCAGTGCAGCAGGGATTTTCGTGGGCCTGCCAAGCGTTCTGGTTATCACAGGGCGAAGTGCTCCCGCAGGAGTCCTGGAGGCATAGGATCTCACCCGTGATCCCCACCAGGCTCCTGCGGGCCCCCACTCACCGCCTTCCGCAGTCCAGTTCCTCCGCAGATTGCGCCAGCAGGCCCGGTCCCTCTGCGCCTTTTCACAGCGACCAGGCCCCAGCGGCGTCACGAGTCTTCGTCCTTAAGCCAAATGTCGGGGCGATCCGCCGCAGCCCCGGGAGGGAGGCAACTAAAGTCCGTATCACACCTGCGGCGCAGCCCAGCCCCCAGCGCCACAAGGTCTCTGGCGCATTGCTAATACTTCGAAAGCGGGCCGTCTGTCGTGCTGGATAACGTAGGGTGGCGGGATCAGCGCCTTTCTGTCGATGTCGCTGGTGTCCACGGGGCGCCGTGAATCTGTGCCGGGATGGATGGCCCTCGCTGCAGCTTAATTTTGTTGGATGTTTAACTTAGCTGGCAGAGCTCGCCTAGAATGCTGCAATTTTGCACCAGGCCCCGCCCCCCCCCCCCCCCCCCCGTAAACTGTAAATGTAACTTACTTGCTGCCATTTTGAACATAAAGCCGTAAAAATGCAGCTGAAACACCAATACACAAATTGTGGCCTAATAACATGTTTGACCTAAACATTTGACCCACTTAATACTAAGGCCTAGTATGCTTTAACAAATTAAAACCCAAAACATATGTTTTTCTTCAAAGACCACAAACAAGGCATAGACCGTTTTAATATGCACAACATGCCTAGATTTCCAAATAGCTTTAAAAAAAGTGCAGTCAAGACAATGGTGTGCCTGTCACCGCAATCCTGTGACACAGGCAGAAGTTTAACTGGAGACCAACCTTCACTCTTACTGTGTGTCACCGGAAGCTACCAGACAACAGAAATGGGTTAATCTAACACCATGTCGGGCAGCGACATCTCCAAGAACTCGAGACAGAAAAGTAGTATGCTGCACTGAAGACGCCTACTGGAAATAGTATAGCACAAGGACTTGGAAGGAAACTGGAACTCACTACACGAACTCGAACTGTAGGCAAAGTCCACTGGCCTCCATGCATTTATAACAATGAAAGCTCAAACTCGCCGCACAAACTCTTGAGACTGCACCAAAGCAACATTTTTGCAGAACACTCGTTGCACTTGCCTGAAAAGCATGATGGTGCACACCTCGACGACGCGGCTTGGCGAGCAACCACAGATTTGCCAGCACACAACACAAAAGATGGCGGTACGTACTACATGCAGTGCTGGATGGCTCACGACGCGCCCATGCTTGAGAGTGCCCTTAAGCAGCTGGGGAGCTGCAAAGCATCGAAGGCGTAGATGAAGAGACTTAGTGCGAAGAAGCTGAAGGTAAGATTGCGCGCGCTCTAAACGAATTGTGCCACATTTTTTAAGCTGCGTCACTGCGGTTAAACAGCCTTAAGTCCAGGGGGGCCACAGGTGACCATACAAAATGTAAAATATCACTGTTTCTTTAAAGCATCACAAATGCTTGTCACAAATAATGTTCTCACCACAAAAGTTTCACACCTTCCGCCAGTACCACGGCCTGGCTCCACATAAAAGTGTGCATTCCCGTCAGTAAAACCTATCGAGAGAAGATAGGCCCCTTTCAGCAGAAAACCTCCCTAAAAGCAATTCATTCTTCATAACCAGAGTTGTCATTGTTTACATAGAAGGCATGAAGAGGCAGTGTGCAGCAATCTCCAATCCAGTGCACATGCATTGATTGATAAAGAACATGCCGAAGGTTTCAATGTCAGATGACTATTGTAAATCAAATTAAAACCTTTAGGGGATAACGCTTTTCCATAAAAGTTCCACAGTACCTTGTAAGCAACCACTGGCAGTTTTAAACGTAGTGCAGAAGCATGTTTCAAAGCTCATTTAGATTGAAGAGCATAGACTGAAATAAATGTTCTTTTTCAAGGCAATCCGGTAAGTAAATTCAGGCTTTATTCAAGTTTAAGAACACCCACAGCTGGGCACTCACGCTGCGTACCAGGATCTCCACCAACTGATTAACGTTGGTAGAATCCTGGCACGCATCGTTCTGCACCCGATCGTGGACCGGAGTTTGAAGAAACACATGCAGCACGAGTCACTCTTGCGCCGGTATCACCAGAACGCTCCAAGAATACATACACAATATTACAACTTCTCTCTTTCCTCCAAAATGAATGAGAAATGATAACAAAACAAAATAAACTAGAACCTGAAAAGAAAACCTGTTATAACTAATATAAAACATTGTAATAATAAGAAAATCATTTCCTTAAGACAAAACATAGTCATTAAATTTAACAGACAATTTTCTTTGATGGGTGCTCAAATCAACATGTGAAGAAGATGTCAGTCTAGTCATATCAAAAGAAGCAGAATCATGCAAAGTATTATGTGTATTAAAACACTGCCCTCCAGTAGACTTCACTGAATCCTCTTGAGAGGCAAACGAAGAAATAGCAGATGAAGGATCACACAACCAGTTTGTCCAGTCGCATTGTTCCACCTCCTGTTTGGATAATTTGAGTAAAGAGGCAACTTGTGAGTCAGAAAGCCGCACAAGTGATCTCTTGTTCCACCATCCCCTAGAACCAAGTAGTGCTGAGCCTTTGCTCACATTTGTGACTTGTACAGGTGAGGAAAACTTAGACAACCCCTTAGTCACCATTTTTGGATTTTTAATGAGAACCCAATCATTGAATTCCAAATCGGTATTGTTAAAAAAAATTCCTTGATCATGAACAGATTTCATGTAACCTTGTTTTTCTAAAATTCAAGACGCAAGATTTTTATCAACAGGTGTACCCTTGAAATGTTTATCTTGCAACCAATTGGGACACAAAGTAGTGTGCACATTTCTACCTCTCAACAGAGAAAAAGGCGGAAGACCAGTGGTGCAATGTGGCGAAATGTTATATGACCATAATTTGTCATCAAGGATATCTTGAACATCCTTTCCCGAGGAAAGGGCTGCTTGAATGGCATCCTTGACTAATCTGTTTGCCCTTTCCACCAAACCATTGGAAGATGGTGAAGATAAGGCAACCTTGAAATGATGAACATCCTTCTCTGCTAAAAATGCAGAAATTGTCTGAGAAATGAAATGTGAACCATTGTCAGTAACCATAATGGAAGGTGAACCCTTAATGGAAAACACTTTCCTCAAAAATTTGATGACATTAGTGGAACTGGGTGAATCACAAAATATATGATAAATCCATTTTGAATGATAATCAATCAACAAGATCAAAAACTTTAAGTCATGAAATAAAAGGTCATAAGGACCCGAGAGATCTACTCCAACCTTGTCCCAAGGTTTGTTCGGAAATGGAACAGGATGTAAGGGCGTGTTCATGACTTTCCATTTCTTGTCTGACGAGGCATTCTGGACATGAATCAATATGAAACTTGACCTGGGCTTCTAAAGATGGCAACCAATAATACAACTTAATGAGTTATGAGGTTTTCAAAATTCCTAAATGATCATGATGTGCACATTTAATGATCTCTTCTCGTAAACTTGACGGGGGGAACAAAAGAATCATGTCTCATAACCATACCATTGACCAAGGAGAGTTCAGCGGCAATCATGGAAAAGGCCTTTAACTCATTGCAAAGTTTCCTGATTTCAGGCCAACCCTTTACATATATTCCATGACAAGTTTAAGAATATCATCCCTGCCATAAGCTTCCAGCCATACTTGTTCAGAAATATTTGGGCATTCTCTAACCGCATCAAGTGCCGTCACCACACACACTGTATCTTCAATACTTTCAACATCTGAAATATCCTGAAATGTCATGCATGAAAGGCAATCAGCCCTGAAATTCTTTCCACCAGAAATATGCTTGATGGAGAAACGAAATTCTTGCAATTTTTAAAGTCATTTGACCAATCTGGCTGAGGTCCTCCCAAGCCCATTGCAAAAATGTGTAAGGGGTTTGTGGTCGGTGAACGATTCAAATTCACGCCCCCAAATGTAATTTCTAAACTTCTCAATTGCCCACACGCAGGCGTTCAATTGTACTGTAATGAGCCTCAGAAGACTTGAGCATTCTTGATGAAAATGCTATAGTGTGTTCCTTTCCAGTGACCCACTGACCAAGAACTGCACCCAACCCTGTAAGGCTAGCATCCACCATAATAAAACATTTAGAATCTTGGAAAGCATGAAGTGCGGGTGCTTCAACAATGAGTTTTTTGGTTTGATCCAAATAAAAATGATACTTCATAAGACCAAAGAAACTTTGATTCTTTGCATAATAAGGCACGCAAAGGCACAACAGTTTGAGTATATCCCTTTACAAAGCGGGCATAGTACTCTGCCAATCCCAAAAATGATCGAAGAGAATCCTTGTCTTTAGGGGGAACAGCATGACTGATGTCCTTGATAAGTGATAACTTTGGTTTGATTCCTTGAGATGACAAAGTATGACCTAAGTAATCCAACTGTTGTGTGCCAAATTGACATTTGTCAGATCTGATGGTCATTCCTGCATCATTCAATTTGCTTAAAATACAAGTAAGATTTTTTAAATGTGTTTCCCAATCATTGGCAAAAACAAGAATGTCATCTTGATAGACCTGAACCCCCCCGGCGTGTCTTGAAAAAGATTGTCCATCATTTTCTGAAAAACGCTGGCCGCGGAGACCAGGCCGAAGGGAAGTCTGAGATATCTGTAGGCCCGAAAAGGTGTGATGAAAGTGGTGAGGTCCTGTGAATCTTTTGTCAACTGAATCTGGTGATAAGCTGAGCGCAGGTCTATTATAGAAAAGAATTTGGCACCCCCTAAGCTGGCCAGAAGTTCATGGATTTTGGGGAGGAGATGACAATCGATTAAAATGTTTTTATTTAAGGTGCGTAAGTCCGCACATAGCCTGACCTCACCAGATTTTTTTCGGACAATAACAATGGGAGAAACCCATTCTGAAGAGTCACATGGTGCAATGACCTCTTCATCACATAACTTTTTTAGTACTGACTTAAGCTCATCCCTGGCATTAAGGGGTAAAGGGCGAACCTTATGTACAAAAGGTTGAGCATGAGGCTTAAGTTTTATTTGATGTTGAAATCCCTTGACAGTGCCTAACTTGTTGGAAAACAAATTAAGAAACAAGTCCAAAACTTTTTTGACATCATGTGAATGATCAGTGATATTGACTTCATGTGAATGATAATTGATATCAATTCAATCCAATGTGCTTTCTTCGTTTTCTGACCAACCAGCTGGGGAATAACTTTGAGGAAGATCACCAAGCACAATGGGATTATCTGAACCAGGAACAAGGTGCAAACCCATTCTAGCAAGGTCCTGCCAGCCAACTATATCGCGTCCTTTGACTGCAACATAAACTTTTGTATAAATTGACCTTCCTAGAAATTCTAACCTTGAATTAAAGTAACCCATAATTTCTATATCAAATTCTCCAAATGCTTTTGGATTGATATCTGTTTTGGTCTACCCAATGGAACCTTGCCATTTCTCAAGAAACATGACATCAGATAAAATAGTTATAGGTGAACCAGAATCTGCCATAATTGGAATCTTAATTTTTCCAAATAATGCAACACCTAATGGACCTTTGACATAATGGGGATTGAAAACTGAATTACATTCAATTGAAACAATCATGTCATGAAATTGGTCAGTACAATTTTCGAGAGATTCTGTAAATTCCACACTATTGACTCTCGTAGGTCTGTTGGCAGATCTGCAAATACCTTAAAAATGACCAATTTTTTTGCATAAAACACATTTCTTTCCTGAAGCGGGACACATAGGATAGTTGCCAAGATGTGATCTGGAACCACATCTAAAGCAAATTGTGTTCCCTTTTTTAAAAGGTTGTTTAAAAGATTTGTTCACGTTAACAGCATTAACGGAATTTCCTGGATCAATTGAAGTTGACTTGAAAGAGTTGATGAATTGATCTTGTTGAAGAACTTTGGAGGTAACAATAGACCTCTCAATGCTCTTTGCGATATCAAATGTGTCTTGTAAAGATGGTTTTCTGCAGCTGAAAAGGCGCTCTTGTATTTTTCTCGAATAACAAGAGAAAACAAATTGATCACCTATATAGGTCTCTGGATCTGACTCAAACTCGCAAGTTGATGCAAGAACTCGTAATGCAGCAATATACTCATCGGCTGATTCGTCTTCGCGTTGTTTTCTTATGTGGAAGTTATGTCTTTCAAGCATTATATTTGATTCTTGGTCATAGTGTCTTGCCAAGCGAGATAAAGCTTCTTTGTAGGGATTCCAATGATCTGCATCCCCAGCTTCATCAGGAGGAGTGGGAAATGTAGGTAAGTTTTCAAACACATGCTGTGCTGCGAGTCCCAAACAGCCGTAAAGAATTTTAACCTTGCGAGCAGGAGAAAATTTTACAGCGTCTATGGCAACAATATGATTTTTAAAAGCTTTAACCCATTATCGCCAAGGAATACTGGGTTTACCTGGGTGTTGCAGAAAAGGAGGAGGTTGAGCAAATTGAGGTAGCCATAACTTTCAGTAAGTAAGCAATAAATAACAATAAAACAACAAGTAAAATGTGTTTGTACTCTTAAATTGTTTAAATGTATTAGTCATTCAGTAAGTATACTAATATGTTTTTTGAAATATATATCAATGAAGGTGAGCCTATCACCGAATATGAAGGCTCCAAGGTGAGCAAACAGTGATGAAGAATAGGTGAGCCTATCACCGTGTATGAAGGCTCAATAATTGGAGAAACTTTGTAAAGAATTAATATGGTGAGCCTATCACCATGTATGAAGACTCAATTTGTGAAGAAACTCTAAAAATTATGAGAATTAAAAGGTGTGCCTATCACCGTGTAAGTAAACAGGCTGGATCATACCTGCGTGTGAATCAGGTGTTAGGGATCCGAAGACTTGAAATGTAGCCCAAACAAAGATGGCCGCCGACGTGATGATGCTGAAGAGGCGGAGCTACGGTGACATCACGCAGCAATGATGACGCTGGAGAGGTGGGGTTACACAACAACTCTGAGTCTCCTGAAATTCACCAAAGAAGATGTGGGAAAAGCAGAGGTCCGTTCGTCGCTGAAGTGATGAATATTTTTACTGACGAGTAATGAAGAGCAGGGAGCGGCGATGCTTCGCAAATGCTTCCATGAAATTTTGAATTTGGCTGGTGGGTGCCGGAAGCGTGGATAAACTCCCGATTGTCGCCAAATGAAAAAAATGTTGTTTTTCAAGGCAATCCGGTAAGTAAATTCAGGCTTTATTCAAGTTTAAGAACACCCACAGCCAGGCGCTTCCGCTGCGTACCAGGATCTCCACCAACTGATTAACGTTGGTAGAATCCTGGCACGCATCATTCTGCACCCGATCGTGGAGCGGAGTTTGAAGAAACACATGCAGCACGAGTCACTCTCGCGTCGGTAGCACGAGAGCGCTCCAAGAATACCTACACAACATTACATAGACTTGCATTATTTTTCATTTTGAAAGTACTCCAAGATTTCTCAGCATTTGAAGCATGTCCAGGGTGGGGGTGTCCGCTGAAAAGGACACTGGTGGGTCTGGCACTCCTGGAGCTTCATTGTTGATGCTTTATTCTTCGTTTCTGTAGGTTTCCTTGGTTTCTCCATGTCCATACCCTAGACAGGTTCTTTAAATTCAGTAGTACACTTGGGTCTTGGTCCAGGTCGTCGCCAAAATATGCTGTATCTTACCAGACGTAGCCAAGTTATATTTTAAGTATTTCTTTATTAAGTTCAGGTTGTAGGATGGCATTCTAGTACAATAAGTAGGTTTCCATGTACATCTGTCCATCAGCCGGGTAGTTCTTATACTATAGCCCCACCAGGACTGCCTGCTGCTCAGCCCATATTCCAACTTTCATCACTCATCCACACAGGCACCCAAACATTCCAAGCATCACAGTCACTCCAACATTCCACGGTCAACATTCACACTGGCTGAGGAGCTGGGAGATAGGTAAACTGGGATACATATAATCAAATAAGAAGGAGCAGGGAGATAGGTTAACTGGGATACATATAATCAAATAAGAAAGATATCACAGATACCATCTGGATCTGGTACTTTACCACCATTGCTGCAAATCAATTCCAAAATAATTTCCGCCAAGGTAAAAGAATGAATACTAAAACCGAGCGCTGCACTTTGGTTATGACAGGACTTTTATGCTAGGCTTGCACGCCGGAAATGGAGTAAATCTCAGAGTACTCAGCAACCCAGTCATACTCGTTAATAGCCAATTGCAATGCGCGCCAAATAGCTGATATGTCCTTGGTCACGCTGGCTTCAATCAATTATTCCCACACCACGTACTTCAACTCCTTCTTCCTAGTCTTTAACGCTTGTCTTTACTCATGCCTGCACCTTCCCACTTCCACAGGACAGCGCAGTCTTGTGAAGGGCTGACATAAGGAGCTTATGGGCTTTAGTGCAGTTAATAATAAACCATCCCGTTCTGTCAGTTTTAGATAGGGACAGGACTCGGGTTAAGTCCATTTTAAGGAGATGTTAAGGAAAACCACCGTAACGTCCTCATCGTTGTATAAATCATCTAAGCAGATGTCAAAGGCACCCCTGTGTGTGGTAATCATTTTTTCGAGGAAGATATCAGAATTAACCCGCAACCTACAAGGCGAGGTACCATTTCGGGTAGTTAACACAGTGTTATCAAAAGAACGTTCAACACGGTTGCTTTTCAAACCCAACCCGCACCTGCTTTACATTTGTACTCTGGGGATAGTGTTCATTTATAAAAATGGGGTGAGTAATAAAATCACATAATACAATTTCAAGCTTGTAAGACAGTAATCAATAACGGTGTTATATCTGCAACCTTTAAAGTAGGATAAAAATGATCTGGAGGGGTACATAATTCGTTAGAAAAGGCGGCCAATTTAATTTCGGAACCACTGTGACAAAAATGAGTTTGGTCGTTATTTATGACGACAACACTACAAACCATTTTGTGTGAGAATAATGACATAAACGTGTATTGAAATCACCCCACAGTAAAAAGGTGTCCTTCCCTTCAACACAACGTAACCAAATCATGTTCAAGTTGGGAGAGGCAGTCAAATATTAGCCAGGTGGCCCTAGTGTTAAGCACAGGATTGTACTTGACATGTTTTAAGCGATGCCTTTAATTGCCATAGGCCACGACTCTTTGAAAAGATTCATAGTCATGTTTCTTTGGTCAGGCCCCTGTGGAGAACACCCCAGCCTTTTCATCCCATTAAAGCCTAGCCAACACCAACCAATAATTTACTTATTTGCGATAAGCAGGAATAAACCATATGCAGAAGCTTGTTCCCAAGCTCCAAAGCAAAAAAATACGTACTGAGGATAGCTGGTGAATTGCTTTTGCGTGTTTGGAAATATGATGAGATGAAATAATATTTATGAATAGACTTTTCAGACATGCAAGTTGCCACGAAGCAATGATCTGTTATTTGGGTGGTTACAAAAAACTTGTATCATCTGCAAATAACGTTGCAGAAAAGCTGTTGGTGCCCTTCACTTCCCAAAAATATGAGCTAATAAATTTGACAGTGACATATTGGAACAGTAGACCACAACAAGTCTATTTCCTGGCCTGGTCTGTTTAAAAGCCAAATGATTCTTCAGTATGGTCACGTGTAATAAGTAACAAGCATTTGCAATGCAATAGGTCTCACATTCACACAATTTTGAGCTATTGGCATTGTAAATGACAGTGCCTTCTATTTATGTTTTGGGTTTTAAAACATAAATACAAGGCATTGTTATTTCTAATACTAATAGATTAAAATCGTCCGGTGTTCTAACTGCATTGAGGCCGGTGGACACCTGTACCTATCGCTGGGACACCTCTAATGAGGTATGTTTTGGGTTTTAAAACATAAATACAAGGCATTGTTATTTCCAATACTAATAGCTTAAAATCGTCCAGTTTGATAACTGCATTGAGGCCGGTGGACACCTGTACCTAGCGCTAGCCCTCAACTGTGCAAGCAGGGAAAATGGGATTGGATGCTAAACTATTTTCAGGAGAAGTGGGTTCAACGAGGGGCGATATTTGTACATACTTTGCTGTGCCACCCTTAAGTTTTGTAAGGTCAATGGCCAATTGACAGCTCTACCTACTTGACATAAGTGTGTTTAATTCTCATATCACAAAGTTTACTGGGTTAATTTTTAACCCTTTACATTTAAGCATGTTTAAGCAACCCCAATTTTACTTCAGGAGTGGGACTTTATCACACCTGGTAATCACCCGCTCCAATAAAATCCCCCCAAAATTAATTGTAATACGACCCCCCCATGCAAACAGGTGTTTGAGCTGGATAAACTGACTGGGCCACTCACATAAGGCCCCTGTGGAGTTGTGTAGAGAGGAAGTGATTGGTACATTTGTAGCTAATACACCCCAAATACAGAATCCAGGAGACTAGAGGCATGCTTACTGCGGCTTTTTAGTAACAAAATGAGAACACGTGACAAGTGTTGGCACAGCCAACTAGTCATGCTACATAATATATATACACACACACAAATATAAGGGATAAAGTACCCCCTGGCGTTCATTACAAGGATATTGCAAGTCACCGAGGAGTTTAATTACTGCACTCTGGCTTCTTTTCTTTGCCTGACCATAATCCTCTGGTCAAGAGTTCCTTCAAGTGAGCTCTCCAGCCCTCCATGGAAACACCTGTTGTAAGCATTACTCGATCTGATGTAGGATGGAAGGGGAAGCCCTGCTTTTAAATTTGCAGGGAACTACGACCATAGCAGCACTTGCTTCAGACGCCGTGTGACTTGGACTATGTCGTCCCATGAGCAATTAATTTGTTTCCATTGGGAGTCTAGATCTTGTTGGATGGGTCTCATCTGGAATCTGCGGTAGGGTATAGGACCTATGCATGAAAATATCAGACCCAGCAGAGATTTGTATTTTCTTAGTACGACTGACTGTTCGGCAGGGAAGTTCTTTGCCATGAAGTGGAGCTTTCTTAGTCGGTACACTGAGGGGAAAGCTTTTCCTAGCTGTGTGTCCAGTATCACTGTCAAGAACTGTAATTTTGTTTGAAGCTCTGTGGATGGCTTGTTGATGTTCAATGTCAATCCTAATCTGCGAAATAGAGTTTTGCAGGCAATTGTTAAAATATTTTCTTTCTCTTTTGATGGAGCCTTGACCAGATGGTCGTCCAAGTAGGCGTATACCTGTGACCTTGAAGTTTGAGATAAGCAGCAACTGGTACATTGTGAAAATCTGAGTTGCTGACTAGAGACTGAAGAGGAGCGATTTAAATTGGTAGTGCTGCCCTGCCACTGCATATCGAAGGCATTTTCTGTGCATCATGTGTATTGAGATATGAAAATATGCATCCGGTTATTGATGTCCTGGAGCATCACTTGGAATGTTATCATGTGGAATGTCTACTTTCTGAAAAATTGTTGAGTTCCCGGAGGTCCGTGATAGGTCTCCATTGAACTGTCTTTTTTTTCACTGGAAAGTTTTTAGAGTAGAATCCTGGCTTCTTCTGGGCTTTGGAACAACTCCAATGCTTCTTTGAGCTGGAGAAGAAAGATTTCCTGTTGCAGGTTCCTCAAATGAAGATGATGTTTCTTCATGTGTGGCGTCACAACTTCCTCAATATTATGTGTATAAAGCATAAAGTCGCACTACGCTCCCACAGATTGGATAGCAAGAGATCGCGACTGGAAAAACTGTGCGAGAAGTGCATTTGTGTTCTAAACCTCGATAAAACATTAGTGTCTTTTACCTCTTAAAAACGCATGACAGCTATGCACGAAAAGCGCTTCAGTCTTACACAAAGAAAGCCCAATGACTAAGGAAAACCAAAAGTTACCTTAATAGCGGCCATTTTGGAACTATAGCTACAATGGCCAAGCCCAGTGGACCATTCCTTGCGTACCAACAGATTCCTGTCCTGCAACAGCAAGAGCTCCGGCACTTATCTACGAGTATCCAGAGAATCCAGATTCTGGCTCCGGTTTCTGATGGATCTATAACCCTATTCGTACCCAGGTTGTCTTAGAGGGTAATATGAACACTTTTAACCTCTCTACTGGTGAAAATATCTTCTGAGGTTTGAGATCTTTTTGAGACATGAAAAGATGTGAAACAGGAACGGTGAAACTGAAGAGCTGCCAGAGGTGTTGCCTTATTAATATCTTTTTTTAATCTGAAAAGCTTTATCGACTTGCATTCTAAATAGGGTGGCTCCTTCAAATGGCATGTCCAAAAAAACCTTTGCTTGAACTTCAGGACAGAAAGCAGTCGATTGCAGCCATACCTGCCGCCTCAAAATGGCTACTCATGCTAATTGATGAAAACCTGCATTGGATAAGTCTATGGCTGCTTCAAATTTGCTAGCCATGTTACACTTATCCTCCAGTATGAGGTCAATTAGAGGTGAGATGTCATGCACTTCTGACAGTCCTGCAATAACAAGAAGGGGTTTGGCCCTTAATCAGTAAGTCCGGGCCCAAATACAAGAAATAAACCTCAAAGTATGCCAAAACTGATGCTTATTCAATCAACATTTCATACCAAGACCAAAGTGACCTAAACAATCTGATCTGAAAATGTTTATTTTGATTCTTTTTAATTTAATTCAAATCTCTTCACCTTATTTTTTAGGAAGATTCTTTTTTAAATTTTAACATACATATTTATAGAATAACATACACTGAAGATACAACAACATTAAACATTGTATAAAAAACAAATGTTTTAAATATACAAACAGCACATAACACGTTTTATATACATAGAAAATACATTTTTCGCTCTGGTTCTGTCTGGTTTCTTCACCAGAGTTTAAAAAATCAACATTGCCTCTGATAATTTTCTATAGTGCTGGTCTTTCAATTTTAATTCAGAGGTGACGGCCAAATGGTGAACCAACTAGGCTCACTTAATATATATAACAATTCACAAGCACAGTATTTCTAGTGAGCCAGAGTGCTATCCCATCCACATGGGCACCTATTTGGACAGCTGTAAAACCAGTCAACGCGTTTTGAACCCACTAAACTTAGGGGTATATTCACAAGAACGTGTGATCACTACCGCAAGAGTAGCGTAACGCAACTCTCAACATCGCATCCCATCGCGGGAAAATAACCCCTTGTCAACGTGGAATTCACAACAAGGCAGTACCATGCGATAGTCTGCCGAAACCGTGGACAATGTCCGCGACACAACCACCTTGATGGAGCTAAAAACACAAACCACAACACCAGAAAACCTGCGATGGGCCAAAGTGCGATGAGGAAATCGGCGATAAGCACCGCCAGGCCTGCAACACACACCTGACCGGCAGGAAAAATCTCCATAAAAGTAGAAAAAATCACCCAAACAAACTGACCAACATCCAAGCACCATGGAGTCAGGCGCAGAGGACGAGCGCGCAACCCCACAAGCACACCGGACGACCAGCCCGGGACCTCGAGGACAGGGAAGGGCAAGGACAAGAAGAAGAGGAAGGACGAAGGACGAAGTTCAGTCCGCAGGATCATAGTCACGGAGGTGATGGAACACCATCAACAACTGTCATTGGCAACCTCCAACGTGTCATTGGGCACCAAAACTGGAATTTGGCGGAACATCGTGGACAAGGTGAATGCCGTCGGAGAGCACAAGCGGACAATGGACGAGGTCAAGAGGCGATGGAATGACATCAAGCTGAAGACCAAGGAGAAACTCGCAGCCAACCAGAAGGCAGCAATGCAGATTGGAGGTGGGGGCCCAGCGCCACAGCCACAGCTCGAGCTGGATGACATGGAGAAGCTGGTGTCGACAGTCATCAGTGTGGATACTGTGTTTACAGAGTCGGGGGACCGGACACTGCTCGACAGGACACAACATGACCGCAACAGGGTGAGTGACCACCAGGTACTGGGGGGATGGGTGGAGATGGCCACGATGGCACACATGCACAATCAAGCACAGCGCACACCCTCAATGACTCTGGGTCATCGCCCAGATCCACAGACTGTCACAATGTACAATGCCATGCTGTCTGAATGTCAACATGTACCATGCGGCTACATACATGTAGACACATTGCAATACACCATCTCCACTTCACATTGCAGGTCAACACCCCCTGCAGAGCAGTCCCAGCCACTCTTCACTGATGACGAGGGGGACAACCCCAGCATTGACACCCAAGCCCTCCTAGACATCATTGACATCATCCGCGACTCACCTCCAGGACCAGCTGCATCGAGGAGACCCCACCCACCACCCAGCAGGAGGCACCCACGGCCCGCCAGTCTCCCAAGACCCCCGGGAACAACACATGGCCTTCCAACGCCGTGTGCTGGAGGCCCAGAGGGAGACGGCTGAGCAGGTGCGGGTGGGGTTCGACCTCATGGCTACCAAACTGGACACCATCCATGGGTGTCTAGGCCCGCTCCATGGCCTCCAACGAGCCCTGACTGAAATTGCTGGAGTCCTGACGCAGAGAGAACAACACCTGTCCGCTCAGAGGGGCTCCAGCGATAGCAGCCGTGAGCTCGCACACATGCGGAGGCTCATGGAGGACATGGTGCGGATGGATACGGAAAGGATGGCAGCCACCACTGTACATCAGTGAAATGTAGCTGGGATCTACCATGCCCTGCAGACCATCATCATAGCATTGCTGCCACAAGGCGTGGCGCTGATGAATGCTGCTGACCCCACACCATCCACATCTCCACCCCCTGGTGTGTCAGTGCCACACAGTGCGGCCGACAACCCTCCTCTGGCCCCTGATGTGTCAGTGGCACACAGTGCCCCAGCCAGTACTGCAACACCCACAGGTGGGGCAAAGCACACATCCGAGGACATGGATGGGTTTGTGATCAGGAGGCATTCATTTACGCCACCTGGCCTGTTCCTGCTTGTTGCCGCACATGGCCCCATGACCTACCACTGACCCCCGATACACTCCGATGCACTCACCTTGGACAGCGACATGGACTGCCATATCCTGTTTGATGACCAATGACACGGCGACCACACTGCGGACTGTACCCTACCTCTTCCGCAGGACTTGTCATCCCCAAATGGACTCTGGCTGGCCCTCCACGGGCCCATTTTGTGTAGTGTGCTTGGCATTGCCCTGTAATGCTCCAGCTGCTGGATGCACTGGATGTGCAATAAACATCCAGTGACGCACTGCTGTGTAATGTCATTCATCATCCATGTATGAATGTATGGGTGAATGTAGGGACAGTGATGTCCCTTGTTTCAATGATGCTCATCCTGTGGGATGCCATTCAGAGGGTGCTACATAGCATATTGTGTACCGGGTCCCGTGAACACTACAACAGGGACACACGCATCAGTCACTTCCATGTCAGGACATGGACTGAACCACGCCCAGATCCTACGTGTCATTGTTGCAAGCCCTGCGCTGGTCCGGTGTACGGCAGACCAGACCACTCCTCTTACGCTCCGAGGGGGGAGGCCCTCATTGCTACCCGTCGCAGGCGTACTCGCTGGTGGTGTGCAGATCACTGGTCTAGTTGTCAGCATGTCCCAACCACTCCTTGAGGGCAGGTTTGCACTCGCACCACACCCATCCGTCACAGGCATCACAGGCCATGTGATTCCGCCAACATAAGGGGCCGACGACATCACATTCCCCTCTGCCGGTGGTGACTGGATGACGGACGCTCCACGGTTCTCAATCATAAAGGGCCCATGAGTTGTTGCGCACATGGTTAGTGGCACCTGAGACCTTGCGCCCGTCATGGGCCTGCCACCACGTGGCACTGACTGGGCTTGCACAGGGTTAGTGGCACCCGAGGCCTTGCGTCCGTCACAGGCCTGCCACCATGTGGCACTGACTGGGCTTGCACAGGGTTAGTGGCACCCGAGGCCTTGCGTCCGTCACGGGCCTGCCACCACGTGGCGCTGACTGGGCTTGCACAGGGTTAGTGTCACCTGGAGCATTGCGGCCGGCACAGGCACCCCGCCACGGGACGGTGACTTTGAGTGCACTGAGTCAGTGGCACCTTGAGCGGGTGTGCTGCGTGCGATGATGCCCCATCCCGGCGGTCCGGACAGCTCAGGTTTTGTGTGCCCTGCTGGACCGCAGTGTAGGCCAGAGCCAGCGGGCAGCGCGGGCCTACAGCCACGTGGCGTCGCTTACGGGATCACAGAGTTGGTGGCACCTATAGGGCTGAGCGGGTGTGCAGCCTGCGATGAGGCCGGGTGCCCTGGTATGTCCTCTGCCATGGAGTAATCAAGACCCAGCACCAATCTCTCACTCTCTCTCTCTCTCTCTCTCTCTCTCTCTCTCTCTCTCTCTCTCTCTCTCTCTCTCTCTCCACTCTCTCTCTCCCTTCTCTCTCTCTCTCTCTCTCTCTCTCTCTCTCTCCTTTCTCTCTCTCTCTCTCCTTTCTCTCTCTCTCTCTCTCTCTCTCTCCTTCCTCTCTCTCTCTCTCTCTCTCTCCTGCCTCTCTCTCTCTCTCTCTCCTCCCTCTCCTCCCTCTCTCTCTCTCTCTCTCTCTCTCTCTCTCTCTCTCTCTCTCTCTCTCTCTCTCTCTCTCTCCTCCCTCTCTCTCTCCTCCCCCTCTCTCTCTCCTCCCTCTCCTCCCCCTCTCTCTCTCCTACCTCTCCTCCCTCTCTCTCTCCTCCCTCTCCTCCCCCTCTCCTCCTCCTCTCTCTCTCCTCTCTCTCTCTCTCTCTCGCTCTCTCTCTCTCTCTCGCTCTCCCCCTCTCGCTCTCCCTCTTCTTATTCTCTTCTCTCCCACTCTTCTTCTCTCTCTTCTTCTCTCTCTCTTTCTCCCACTCTCTTCACCAAGATGCTGGAGTTTGGGGTGATAGCGCCCTCCAACAGCCCCTGGTCCAGTCCGGTGGTTCTGGTACCCAAGGCGGCCCCACCGGGCACCACACCTGAACTTCGGTTCTGTGTGGATTACCGAAGACTCAATTTGGTGACCAAGACGGATGCTCATCCCATCCCTAGGGCAGATGAGTTCATTGACCGGCTGGGGCTGCCTGATATTTGAGTACCTTTGACCTCACGTCAGGGTACTGGCAGATAGCCATAACGGAGGGAGCCAAGGAGAAGTCCGCTTTTTCCACCCCGGAGGGCTACTACCAGTTTCGGGTGATGCCCTTTGGATTGAAAAATGCTCCTGCCACATTTCAGCGGCTGGTGAACCAAGTACTCTCCGGTCTAGAGGCCTTTTCCGCTGCCTACCTGGACGACATAGCTGCAGCTGGGAAGATCATCTGTGTCACCTTCGGGAGGTGCTTCAGGCCTTGTAGAAGGCGGGCCTGACCATCAAGGCCAGCAAATGCCAGATCGTTCAGGGGTCCGTAGTATACCTAGGAGACCTGGTGGGCGGGGGTAAGGTGAAGCCCCTACAGGCCAAGATAGAAACCATCCTAGCCTGGGTGCCCCCCAAACCCAGACTGAGTTCAGGGCTTTCCTGGGCCTCACTGGTTACTACCGCTGATTTGTCAAGGGTTATGGCACCATTGTTGCTCCCTTGACTGAGCTCACCTCCAAGAAACAGCCTAGGAAAGAGATTTGGACCGAAGCTTTCCAGAAAACCTTTTCATTCCCTCAAGCAGGCTATGTGCACTGCTCCTGTGCTTAGGGCCCCTGACTTCTCTAAAGAGTTCATTGTTCAAACTGACACCTCTGAACATGGCATAGGGGCAGTACTTTCGCAACTCAATGAGGATGGCCTTGACCAACCGGTGGCTTTCATCTCCAGGATGCTACTCCCCCGGGAACAACGGTGGAGTGCAATAGAAAGAGAAGCTTTGTCTGTGGTCTGGGCTCTGAAGAAGCTGAGGCCATACCTATTTGGCTCCCACTTCCTAATTCAGACCGACCACGGCCCCTCCGGTGGCTCATGCAAATGAGGGGCAAAAATCCTAAATTGTTGAGGTGGTCCATTTCCCTACAGGATATGGACTTCAGGGTGGAACATCGACCCGGAGTAGACCACGCCAATGCTGACGGTCTCTCTAGGTTCTTCCGCCTTAGTGACAAGAACTCCCTAGAGGGTGGGTAGTTCTCCCCACTTTCGTCTGGGGGGGGGGGGGGGGGGGGGGGGGGAACGGCGTTAGACCTGTCAGCCCTAGGGTGGTCTTCCCCTACATTTTTTTTGCCTCCCACTGGACCACACATTTTTGTTGAACTTAGGACTCTGGGCCCCTTACCACTGCTAAACAGTGCTGAGGTGCAGGTGCTCTCCCTTAAAAGCATGGTGACTCTAGTGTATCAGCCATAGGCCGTGCTACTGCAATGAGGCCTTGCATGCTGGTAGTCTGCACGGTCTGGGACTTTTTGCAACTGTAGTCTTTGTCCCTATTGACAGACAGGTAGGAAAGGGAACACCCCAGAGCCTCCTGGATTTTTCCAGAGATTTCCAACCCC